>NC_091228.1:6309199-6346699 GCF_040958095.1 Procambarus clarkii
TTAAAAAAGTGTTGTGTGTGAGGACATACGATTGTTGTCAAGAATTTTGGCTAACGATGTACAAATATTTGCTTTATTATTTCGATGAATATGACAGTACTGACGAAGGGTGAACCATTGTGTACCATGAGGGAGTCCCGTCACTGGCGGTGGTGGCGTGACCTCTCCGGGCAGCAAGATGCCAGGGGCTCCGTCAGTCAGCTGGACACGCAGAAAAACTAGGGAATTACCTTCATGTTATTCGTTTTTTTCGGCTGTCATTTGTTTCACCCTTCCTGGTCTCCCCTGTGTCACGCTCTCCCCTGTGTCACGCTCTCCCTGTGTCTCCCTCTCCCTGTGTCACTCTGTGCCTGTGTCTCACTCTCCCTGTGTCTCGCTGTCTCGCTCTCTCTGTGTTTCGTCCGTAACCCGAGTCAGGGGTCGCGGCTGCCCCATTGATTGATCTTGTGCAGGATGCATCACACAACAGCTGTCAAGCTCCCGGGTACCTACTTTGTGAACTGAGCCATCTGTTGTTAGGAAGAGTTCTCAGAGGTCTGCCGTGCTTGTTAACCACACCTGCGAGCAGTCAGGTGTGGGCCAGTTGTGGCGCCCTCAGATTACCTGGACCATTCCGGTACTGCCTTCGTGAGTCGCTGGAAATTAATCGTTACACAGGTCACACTGCTTATAACTATGTAGAGACAGGTCCTGTATGTACCGCTGTACATTCACCCCGAGTCTCACGAGTCGCTCTCGGCTGGACTGCTTTACTGCCCTGTTCTTATCTCAATATGCATAGATCCTTCCTGACTGGGACTATCCTTAGCCCCCGTGACACTCCCTGAATGATGTTTGGAGTAGTTAGACCTCGAGTCTCCACACGACGATCTTGCACAGATGGACAAAGGTTCTGCAACTGGGTCTGAGTTAGGGCATTAGTGTTGTACTCTTCAACCTTCGGCGAGGTACATTCGTCGATTTCCCGGAGTTCATTTGGCTTCTTGTGATGTCACGAGGTCCTTGATGCTGAACAATGTCGTGACACAACGCTTCTTGACAATTTTCACAGAAATTCAGGAGCCTGGTCAAGCACATCTTTCCTCCACGAAGTCTAGGGTAACACTGACACGTCTCAGGCCAATGAGACGCCCCGTATCTCCTCGTCGGTCACATGATCATGGATCGCCTGTTGATTGGCCCGTTTATACAACTTGTAGCCAATCACGTTTTCCCTCCACATTCTGATGTCTTGAGCCCTGCCTTGCCTCTCATGGCACGAAAAATTGTCTCAAATCTGTGACGACGATACATCCGCCATGTTGGAAGACAGCCGATAGGCTACACCTTAAGAATTCTCAAAATTTAAGTCTCATCTAAACCGTGCAACTTGCTCACTTTCCGCTTGAACTGAAGTGAAGTGTGAGCGGACGAGCGTGTAGGTGGAGGTGCAGAGCGGGAGGGAGCGTGACGGCACACTAACGTCAACTGGCGTGATTGTATTACTGGCCGTCTAACAGGGCAGGAGGGCAACACTTAGGGTGTCATCGCCAGTGTGTTGTTGCCTCGTGTGTGTGTGTGTGTGTGTGTGTGTGTGTGTGTGTGTGTGTGTGTGTGTGTGTGTGTGTGTGTGTGTGTGTGTGTGTGTGTGTGTGTGTGCCTAACTCTCACCTGTTTCTCTTCAATTCTCCTGCCTTGATGGTCACCTTATTAAGGGGCTTCGGCCTTACCACTCCTCCTCCCCAGGACATTCCCTGGCCCCCTTCCCCCTGGCCTCCCCTTCCCCTTGCTCCCCCAGGCCTCCCCCTCACCCCTACTCAGCTGTCGCTTCCCTCCCCTGATCTCCGGGGGTGTTTGTATCCAAGACGATGTCTAGGACTGCCGGAGTCTCTCCCTCCACCCACTCCTTCCCTCGCATCATGACTGAGAGGTTTCTAACTGTAACTACCTTGTATCAGCATCCACCTGTTAAGTCTGCCCACTCTGAGATCAGCCTCCAGCACCGGACACAGTTACCAACAGCTCCCAGTACGTTCACTCAACAAACCAGCAATTAGTGTCAGGAGATAATGGATGTCTTCGTCTGAAATACCAGACAGCGCTTCTGTAAAAGAGGGTCACCAGTGCCGCGGACGTCAGCGGATACCGGGCGGGAAAATGTCGGTATTAAGAGTGGATGTTGTGAAGGTGTTCTGTGGATATTTTTGTTTACCAGACGACCAGGAGGTGAGGCTGGTAGACCTCCACCACACGACCAGGTGGTGAGGCTGGTAAACCTCCACCACACGACCAGGAGGTGAGGCTGGTAGAGCTCCACCACACGACCAGGAGGTGAGGCTGGTAGAGCTCCACCACACGACCAGGTGGTGAGGCTGGTAGAGCTCTACCACACGACCAGGAGGTGAGGCTGGTAGACCTCCACCACACGACCAGGAGGTGAGGCTGGTAGAGCTCCACCACACGACCAGGAGGTGAGGCTGGTAGACCTCCACCACACGACCAGGAGGTGAGGCTGGTAGAGCTCCACCACACGACCAGGAGGTGAGGCTGGTAGACCTCCACCACACGACCAGGAGGTGAGGCTGGTAGAGCTCCACCACACGACCAGGTGGTGAGGTTGGTAGACCTCTACCACACGACCAGGAGGTGAGGCTGGTAGACCTCTACCACACGACCAGGAGGTGAGGCTGGTAGAGCTCCACCACACGACCAGGAGGTGAGGCTGGTAGAGCTCCACCACACGACCAGGTGGTGAGGTTGGTAGACCTCCACCACACGACCAGGAGGTGAGGCTGGTAGAGCTCCACCACACGACCAGGAGGTGAGGCTGGTAGACCTCTACCACACGACCAGGTGGTGAGGCTGGTAGACCTCTACCACACGACCAGGAGGTGAGGCTGGTAGACCTCTACCACACGACCAGGAGGTGAGGCTGGTAGAGTTCCACCACACAACCTGGAGGTGAAGATGGTAGACCTCCACCACACGACCAGGTGGTGAGGCTGGTAGACCTCTACCACACGACCAGGAGGTGAGGCTGGTAGAGCTCCACCACACGACCAGGTGGTGAGGCTGGTAGAGCTCTACCACACGACCAGGAGGTGAAGCGAGCAGCAGCAGTGCTTGAAACAAAAGTAATGAAAGAGAAGAGGAAAACTGAACTGATACAATACAGACAGACGACTATGGAAGCAGAGCGCAGGCAGCAGGAGTTCACTCTGTGAGGTGATCCCTCGAGTCCAGGAAGTTAATATGAAACTTTCCGCTCTATCTTACACCAACAGCTCAATATTCTGTGTGTGTGTGTGTGTGTGTGTGTGTGTGTGTGTGTGTGTGTGTGTGTGTGTGTGTGTGTGTGTGTGTGTGTGTATGTGTATGTGTGCTCACCTTTTTGTACTCACCTATTTGTGCTTGCGGGGGGTTGAACTCTGGCTCTTTGGTCCCGCCTCTCAACTGTCAATCAACTGGTGTACAGGTTCCTGAGCCTATTGGGCTCTATCATATCTACATTTGAAACTGTGTATGGAGTTAGCCTCCACCACATCACTGCCTAATACATTCCATTTATCAACCACTCTGACACCAAAAAAGTTCTTTCTAATGTCTCTATGGCTCATTTGAGCACTCAGTTTCCACTTGTGTCCCCTAGTGCGTGTGCCCCTTGTGTTAAATAGCCTGTCTTTATCTACCCTATCAATTCCTTTGAGAATCTTGAATGTGGTGATCATGTCCCCCCTAACTCTTCTGTCTTCCAGCGACGTGATGTTTAACTCCCGTAGTCTCTTCTCGTAGCTCATATCTCTCAGCTCGGGTACTAGTCTGGTGGCAAACCTTTGAACCTTTTCCATTTTAGTCTTACGCTTGACTAGATATGGACTCCATGCTGGGGCTGCGTATTTCAGGATTGGTCTGACATATGTGGTATACAAAGTTCTGAAAGATTCCTTACACAAGTTTTTAAATGCCGTTCTTATAATGGCCAACCTGGCATATGCCGCTGCTGTTATCCTCTTGATATGAGCTTCAGGGGACAGATCTGGCGTGATATCAACCCCCAGATCTTCCTCTCTCTCTGACTCTTGAAGTATTTCATCTCCCAAATGATACCTTGTATCTGGCCTCCTGCTCCCTACACCTATCTTCATTACATTGCATTTGCTTGGGTTAAACTCTAACAACAACTTGTTTGACCATTCCTTCAGTACTTACCTAATTGTGCTTGCGGGGGTTGAGCTTTGGCTCTTTGGTCCCGCCTCTGTGTATGTGTGTGTGTGTGAGACTGTCGTTCACTCAACAATGGGGCGGGTCTGAGAGGGCGACGACACGTATCTGGCTATGAACAGCGAGAGATTGGTCAGGCCACGACTCCCAGCACCTACTGGGGAGAGAACCAGTCAGTGGTTACCTTGAGGTTACCTTGAGGTGCTTCCGGGGCTTAGCGTCCCCGCGGCCCGGTCGTCGACCAGGCCTCCTTGACCAAATGGACCAGTGGACTAAATTCATTTCAGAGAAAACATAAATGTTCGGATAATAGTGTGGACGAGGCATGCGGAAGCCGACAGGACGCCGAGACCAGACCTGTCATCATGACCGTCTCGGGCGCAATCCGGCACCAGACGAACGACACTTTCACGGCCCAACCGACGACGGTGACGTTTTCCTGTCGGAGGGCGTGATAACGATAGACGGCAACACCCCAGGCGGCGTGGCAGGAGGCCTGCAGGCGCGCCCTGATAAGCCTCACTGGCAATGGAGATTAAAGCTCCCCGTTTGGGTGTTGGGGGAGTGTGAGCCTCGCGGCGGTCGCCTGGAAGAGTGGTTGTGGAAAGAGCCGGATCGAATCAGGGGTCTCGCTTCATGCAGGTCGGCGTTCAATCCCGGACCGTCCAAGTTGTTGGGCACCATTCCTGCACCCCGTCCCATCCCAAATCCTTATCCTGACCCCTTCCCAGTGCTATATAGTCGTAATGGCTTGGCGCTTTTCCCCCCTGACAATTACCTTCTCTTCACCTCCTCAGTCTCTCCTGGAAAATATGAATTATATTTTACTTCAGCATTAAAATTAAAATTGCATAATTTTACCTGTTATGTTGACCAGACCACACACTAGAAGGTGAAGGGACGACGACGTTTCGGTCCGTCCTGGACCATTCTCAAGTTGTTGTTGTTGTTAAAGATTTAGCTACTCAGGACGAAGTGTCCATGTAGCACGGGCTATGGTGAGCCCGTAACTTCTCAAGTCGATTTACCGGTATTTACTTCTTCTCTCACCTGCTCCTCACCTCACTCTCACCTCACTTAGTGCCTCCCTCGGTCCCATCACAGTCGTCTTGAGAATGGTCCAAGACGGACCGAAACGTCGTCGTCTCATCTTCTGGCGTGTGTGGTTTGGTCATCTTAAAAATGTCACACTTTTTCATCACTTCTATTTTAATAAAAATATTTGATTATTATTAGTTATACCATTACCATAATCTACATGTACTCAGAGAATTTATTGAATATTTATTTAGAAATGATCAGTGAAGCTGAGAAGGCTACAATTCAATGTCTTTATTATGCCCCCCCATACCCATGCCGTGGGCGGTGGTGGGAAGGGTTACAGAGGCACATGATGGGTTCAGGAACTGAACCTCAGAGTTCATTTAGCTAACATTTATCAATGCGTCTTTGGGTTCAGTCGCCGCCCGGACGAGCCTGACCTGAGGACATTCTGAGGGATGGGTTATGAAGAAAAAGTCAAAGAACTTGATCTAACATCACTAGAGAGGGAGAGGAGACATGATAGAGACTTACAAAATACCAATAGAACGAGAGGGCATGCCAGGAATCTCGAAAATCAGATGAGTTACATAGATACTACAAAGTTTTCCTTTAGCGTGAGAGTAGTGGGAACACAGAATGAGCTAAATGAGCATATGATACGAGTCATTGCTTCAGACAACCAGCACCTGTAAAGGCAGGGCCAAAGAGCTAAAGCTCGATATTGTAGGCAGACACAGATGAAATAAATGAATACAGGGTATTCAGGTAACAGGGGGCATAGCTGTGACATACTGTACGTGATTTTGAGGTGAAAACTTGTCACTTTTAAGAAGGTTTATCCATTTACCTCTCAGTGTTTTGTTTAGTTAGTTAATGAGTGCTCGTGTAATTACCTAAGTGTAATTACCTAAGTGTAGTTACAGGATGAGAGCTACGCTCGTGGTGTCCCGTCTTCCCAGAACTCTTTGTCATATAACGCTTTGAAACTATCATCACCACCGTTAATCTCTCTCTCTCTCAAGCGTGTGTATATGTGCGTACGTGTGTGTATGTATGTGTACATACACATGAGTGATGAAGCAGACACAGGAGCTAGAGTGAGAGCAGACAAGAGACAGACAGACACACACACGCCCACAACATTGTGATCAATATGCTTGGACTAAAATGTTGGTGAGAATGTTGATGAGAAGGAATCCAATCATGGCAAGTGCGCTGAATATGACTTGTTCATATACGAGTTTTACACAGAGAGTGATGCGAGGAGAGGCAGTGGGAGGCAGTGGGGGAGAAGGGTGTAGGGGTTGTCAGTGGGGGTGGCCAGTGGAGTGTGGTTGTCACTCCACCACCCACCTGCCACTCCACAAGTGGCCAGAGATGAGGGGGAAATGGCCTCGTTACGGCGTCGGTCAGCAATCCGGTTTAAATATAAAATGTTGTAGCGAAAGTCAATTATATGACAAATACACAGGAGTAAAACCCAGCTTTGTCTTGGTGGCTTTACGAATTACTTCTATGACAAGACTCGACAACAGTACAGTGTAACAGTGAACTCTGCCACAGGACTCGACAACAGTACAGTGTAACAGTGAACTCTGCCACAGGACTCGACAACGGTACAGTACAACGGTGAACTCTGCCACAGGACTCGACAACGGTACAGTACAACGGTGAACTCTGCCACAGGACTCGACAACGGTACAGTACAACGGTGAACTCTGCCACAGGACTCGACAACGGTACAGTACAACGGTGAACTCTGCCACAGGACTCGACAACGGTACAGTACAACGGTGAACTCTGCCACAGGACTCGACAACGGTACAGTACAACGGTGAACTCTGCCACAGGACTCGACAACGGTACAGTACAACGGTGAACTCTGCCACAGGACTCGACAACAGTACAGTACAACGGTGAACTCTGCCACAGGACTCGACAACAGTACAGTACAACGGTGAACTCTGCCACAGGACTCGACAACAGTACAGTACAACGGTGAACTCTGCCACAGGACTCGACAACAGTACAGTACAACGGTGAACTCTGCCACAGGACTCGACAACAGTACAGTACAACGGTGAACTCTGCTACAGGACTCGACAACACTACAGTGTAACAGTGAACTCTGCCGTATGCCTCAGGGGGGTGTGAAGGGCCCTCACTGGTACCTCAGGTGTTACGCAGAACCCATAATGGTGCCTCAGATGAGGATGAAGGGCCTCCATTGGTGCCTCAGGTAGTGAGGAAAGTGAGCGAGAGACCACTGGTTGTGGAGGTAACTCACGTATGTGTGTGTGTGTGTGTGTGAGAGAGAGAGAGAGAGAGAGAGAGAGAGAGAGAGAGAGAGAGAGAGAGAGAGAGAGAGAGAGAGAGAACAAGTCGTCCTCACCGCACTAATCGTCGCCACAGTCAGAGAAACTCTTGCGCGTTATTATCTGTTATTTCTCTCCAATTGACTCCGCTCGGGAAATAGGGGATGGGGGAGAGAGTGGGAGGACGGAGGGGAGATTGGGGGATGGGAGAAAAGGAAAATGGGGGAGAGGATGAGGGGGAGAGAGATGGGGTGCATCGGTACTCATGATGATCTGTCAAACTATTTAAGCTGGCGTTAGGATGAGGATTTACTGTGATCCATTATAACCAGCAAGGATAGACGACCCCCCCCACACCCCACACCCAACCAACCTTTAGACAAAGTAGGACGACCCATTACAGACAAGGCAAGGCGAAAAATATGGAAAATATCGGAAATCTGACTTATGAGCGTTATTTTCGAGCCGAACTCTGGCTCTCTGCACATATTTGCAGTTTGAAAATACGACTTTCTATACCAAAAATATGTCAATTACTGAAAACGGAGATGTGTCATGTTTTGCCCAAACCCTCCTGCAGTTTTCAAAATATCTGAAATGTCGGAAATTTAACTCCTGACCGTGATTTTTGAGCCAAATTCTGACTCTCTGCACCTATTTTCATTTTTAAATTACGATTTTTATTCCGAAAAAATTCCAATTACTTAAAAAGGCAATGTGTCATGTTTTGCCCAAACCCCCCCCTGCAGTTTTCAAAATATCTGAAATGTCGGGAATTTGACTACTGAGCGTGATTTTTGAGCCAAATTCTGACTCTCTGCATCTATTTTCATTTTAAAATTACGACTTTTTATACTGAAAATATGCCAATTACTGAAAACAGCAATGCATCAGGTTTTGCCCAAAACCCCCCCTCCTCCCCTGCAGTTTTTAAAATATCTGAAATGTCGGAAATTTGACTCCTGAGCGTGATTTTTGAGCCAAATTCGGACTCTCTGCACCTGTTTTCATTTTTAAATTACGACTTTTTATTCCAAAAATATGTCAATTACTTAAAACGGCAATGGGTCATATTTTGCCCAAACCCCCCCCCCCTTTGCAATTTTCAAAATATCTGAAATATCGGAAATTTGACTCCTGAGCATGAATTTTGAACCGAATTCTGACTCTCTACACTTATTTTCATTTTCAAATTACTACTTTTTATACCAAAAATATGTCAATTACTTAAGACGGCGGTGGGTCATATTTTGAAAGAACCCCCCTGCAGTTTTCAAAATAGGCTAGAAAAGCGGGGTCCAAGAGCTAGAGCTCGATCCTGCAGGCAGAAATAGGTGAGTAAACACAGGTACACACACACACGACGATGATGGTTGAGAGGCGGGACCAAAGAGCCAGAGCTCAACCCCCGCAAGCACAATTAGGTGAGTGCAAGCATACACACACGCGTACACATACACGGATACACACACACGTTCACACACACACACACACACACACACACACACACACACACACACACGGAGCATATTCCATACTGGTACACATCCCGGTACTTTTCATGAACTTGGACAAAGATCGTTGACCAGACCACACACTAGAAGTTGAAGGGACGACGACGTTTCGGGACGACACAATCGACTTGAGAATGGTCCAGGACGGACCGAAACGTCGTCGTCCCTTCACCTTCTTGTGTGTGGTCTGGTCAACATACTTCAGCCCCGTTATTGTGACTCCTCGCCTGCATTTGGACAAAGATTCCTTCAGAGCGTTGTATGCATCCTTCATGAGCCTTGTTATTGACTAACCTGCCCCCGCACGGACCTACTGCCTTAAGAAATACAAAACAAAATTAGAAAAGGTCCGAAAAATATGCAACAAAACTCGTTCCGGAGCTAAGGAGACTGAGCTATGAAGAAATACTGAGGGAACTGGGCCTCACTACACTCGAGGAAACGACGAATATTGGCACACATGATAACGGCGTACAAGATACCTCAAGATATTGGGATTGACAATGTAGATATAGGAAGCAATGTTCAAATTCAGGAACAGAAGAACTAGAGGACACAATTGGAAACTGGAAACACAGATGAGTCACAAGGATGTTAGAAAGTTGTTGAGGGCACTTCGATATACAATTTGAAATATAAATTTGATAAGAAAAAATGGGTGAGAGTCCTTACAATGTACTACTAATGGTCGAAAGGCGAGGCTTAAGAGCAGATGTTCGACCCTTGCAAGCACAACTAGGTGAGCACTACTAGTACGCACATGGGCGCTTACACAAGACTTTCCCTAAATCAAGCTTGCCCAAGGTACCCAAGTACAGTGAACGTGCCCACCTTGCCCCAGCTCCCAAGGTACCCAAGTACAGTGAACGTGCCCACCTCGCTCCCAGCTCCCAAGGTACCCAAGTACAGTGAACGTGCCCACCTCGCTCCCAGCTCCCAAGGTACCCAAGTACAGTGAACGTGCCCACCTTGCTTCTAGCTCCCAAGGTACCCAAGTACAGTGAACGTGCCCACCTCGCTCCCAGCTCCCAGCTCCCAAGGTACCCAAGTACAGTGAACGTGCCCACCTTGCCCCAGCTCCCAAGGTACCCAAGTACAGTGAACGTGCCCACCTCGCTCCCAGCTCCCAAGGTACCCAAGTACAGTGAACGTGCCCACCTTGCCCCAGCTCCCAAGGTACCCAAGTACAGTGAACGTGCCCACCTTGCCCCAGCTCCCAAGGTACCCAAGTACAGTGAACGTGCCCACCTTGCCCCAGCTCCCAAGGTACCCAAGTACAGTGAACGTGCCCACCTCGCTCCCAGCTCCCAAGGTACCCAAGTACAGTGAACGTGCCCACCTTGCTTCTAGCTCCCAAGGTACCCAAGTACAGTGAACGTGCCCACCTTGCCCCAGCTCCCAAGGTACCCAAGTACAGTGAACGTGCCCACCTTGCCCCAGCTCCCAAGGTACCCAAGTACAGTGAACGTGCCCACCTTGCCCCAGCTCCCAAGGTACCCAAGTACAGTGAACGTGCCCACCTTGCCCCCAGCTCCCAAGGTACCCAAGTACAGTGAACGTGCCCACCTTGCCCCAGCTCCCAAGGTACCCAAGTACAGTGAACGTGCCCACCTTGCCCCCAGCTCCCAAGGTACCCAAGTACAGTGAACGTGCCCACCTTGCCCCAGCTCCCAAGGTACCCAAGTACAGTGAACGTGCCCACCTTGCTTCTAGCTCCCAAGGTACCCAAGTACAGTGAACGTGCCCACCTCGCTCCCAGCTCCCAAGGTACCCAAGTACAGTGAACGTGCCCACCTTGCTCCTAGCTCCCACTCTCCACCTTCATCAGTGTCCCATCAGTTGCTCTCAGCCACGTCAGTGAGCCTCCAGGTCGCCCTCGTCCCGGCCCATAACGAGATACAAACATCATTATACCTCTCCAATTTCATCATTATTTCCCCATCCTCGGCCCTACCATCCTTGGCCTCACTATCCTCCTCGTCTCCATCCTCGGCCTCACCATCCTCCGCGTCTCCTGACAGTGTTGCACCATTGTTGCATCTTCCGTCGCAGCGAACACCGCAACGGAACACCCTCTCCTACCCCGAGGGGAGCCGGTCGGCCGAGCGGACAGCACGCTGGACTTGTGATCCTGTGGTCCTGGTCACCCTATGCCCCTGTTACCTAGCAGTAAAATAGGTACCTGGGTGTTAGTCAGCTGTCACGGGCTGCTTCCTGGGGGTGGAGGCCTGGTCGAGGACCGGGCCGCGGGGACACTAAAAAGCCTCGAAATCATCTCAAGATAACCTCAAGATAAGAAGATGTAACGAAAACCTGTTGACCAGACCACACACTAGCAAATGAAGGGACGGAACGACGTTTCGGTCCGTCCTGGACCATTCTCACAATCGACTTGAGAATGGTCCAAGACGGACCGAAACGTCGTCGTCCCTTCACCTTCTAGTGTGTGGTCTGGTCAACATATTTCAGCCACGTTATTGTGACTTATCTCCTGCCTAACGAAAACCTGGCTGTTGACATCTTTTAAAGTCATATTTGGTATATAAGACAACTAGTGGTGATGATTTCGACAATCTGGGAAAAGGTATATGCTGCCATACTGGCTAAGGGGATATAGGGCCATATTGGTAAAAGAAACATGGCCCCACACTAGAGTATGAAGCTATAGTGAGGCGTCCTTGCCTCTCACTCTATACCTGTCATTATCAATCGTGTCGGGCACTCGTTAAATTCTCTACGATTTTTATTATTTCGTAATTTACATGGGAAAAGAAGTTTCGCTTTTTGACAGAGATTTAATCATGGTACTAGTTTAGCGTCTGATAATAATGCAGGGAAAAATGTCAGGGGCAGACTTTGATGTTCAGCTGTATGAGTCCTGGCGTTATCCACCAGCAGACAACTCCAGCAGCAGACAGCATCAGAAGCTGGCAGCACTGCTAGCAGACAGCACCGTCCGTAGAAAGCACCAGTAACTGCAGACAGGACCGGCTCATACCTCTCAGTTCCGGGACCAGTCTGGTGGCATACGTCTGAATCTTCTCTAACTTTGTCTTGTGCTTAACTAGGTATGGACTCCAGGCTGGAGCTGCATACTCCATAATTGGTCTGACATAAGTGGTATACAAGGCCTTGAACGATTCCTTAACACACGTTTCTAAAGGCAATTCCTGTGTTGGCCATTCTAGCATATGCCGCTGATGATGACTTTTTAGGTGGGGACAAAACACACACACACACACACACACACACATATCACATCGTAATTTGGATAAGTGTTATGCATTATTTTCCTATATTCTACTAATATATTCTGCCGCAGTATATAATCTTCCAGGTAACCTGCAAAATTAACAGGAAAGTTAAACCTGGCGACACAAAACCGTAGAGTTTTGACGCGCACACCTGACTAAAGGCAGGTGGCTGCAGGTGACGGGTCTCCCAATCCTGAGCACTCCAGTTGCAAACTCTGTGAGCAGGAACTACGGCATGATCTCCCGCACTACATCACTGAATGCCCAGTTATTAGACCTTTCAGACCAGTTGGCATGAGGTACCTGGAGCTTTGCAATTACTTTATTCACTCTCATATTCTTGAAGATATCCTCACAGTATAACCAAAATTTGCCAGTGCAGGCTATTAAACACATGGCTCTGTATGAATAACCATCCTGCGAGATGGGGACTTGTATTACCACTGCTACCTTATTCAATCTTGTGTTGTTGATATCCTCAAAATGCATCCGGAGTCTGCCAGTGCAGACTGCCCATCACATGCATCTGTATGACTAACCATCCTGTGTGATGGGGATTTTTTAGCATCACCTAGTTAGCTTTTTTGACACACTGTACTCCACTTCATATAGTCTAGGGTAGCTGCACTAATGCAGATGTATCTCATATCTTAATAAAAAAAAAAAGGCTTCCAAGTCCAAGGCTACGTACCGGTCTGTTATCTGGGTATCTGTTATCTAGGATATCTGTTCGGTTATAGCACTTGTTTACCATCCACTTTCTCCTCAAACTTCAGAAAACTTCAAGTTTGCCTAAGTCTACCATCGTCTTCAACACACACACTTATATCATAGACATATTTGCAATTATTTTGTGTCTCGATTCTTTTATATCCAATACAGTGGGTGTTTACATTTGTCATGAATGTTCAGAAAAGCAGAATTTCTATAGAAGCTTTGTTACAGTATCGACACCGTCGCTGGAGTATGGCGTGGCGATATCAGCGCCATCTATGGGTCTGCACTCCAACTCCCTGGTATTGGGTGCTACACAGACAACGCCATCTATTGCTCGTGGCGTGGTATTGGTGAAAGGCTCCGGTTTCCTGTCCCAGTTAGAAGAGGAGGTCGATTATGATAACCTCTGGTGGACGGCGTATCGAGATCAACGCCATCTAGGTCGTGGCTACAAGTTACAATTTCAATTCCCCGGTGGATTGGTGTTATCCCCAAGGTCACCCACTGTACTGTCAATCTAGTTAATGACGTACCCGGGATTGGCCAGGAAGAGTTACGTGACGACAGTGGTGCGTCTGTTGAGAAGTTCTGCTAGTGAGCTGCTAGAGACTTCTGCCAGGGTGTTAGCTACCCCTATATGTGATTGTTTGAGACCCCTGTCAGCGTGTGGCTGAAACCGTCGGCCAGAGTGTATCTGGAGAGTGGAAGTGGGGTGTCGACACATCGTGAAGATACGGTGTGTGTGGACTGGCCCATGTTGTAGAAGGTGAACTCGCCGGTGTTTGCCATTAGGAGTAGCCGACCTTAATATATATATAGTGGTGAAGGTGTTAATATATTGGTAAAAGTGGAATAGTGTATTGTTTACCCCATCCCCCTTTTATTCATTGCCCTACTACTTGCCACAGCCAGTGCCTGAAAACTTTCCCCTGACTTGAAGTTGGATAGAGAAGAAGAGGTTATAACAGCAAGAACCCGGTAGAGGCACTACGGGCTCGCCATAGCCCGTGCTACTTGGAACTTTTTGTTCCAAGTAGCGAATCTTAAACAACAACAAGAACCCGGTTACTGGCCCGTAGTGGCCGTAACAAACTTCCTTTAGGTGTAGTGAATAGAACTCGAACTGCAGGTTGAGGAAGTGGAAGTTGAGTACCCATTACAAGGCTAATCTGCCCTGACACTGGTGACCCATGTGGAGACCTTTGTGTTCAAAACGGAAGGGTGAAGACACAGCATGAAGATATGTCGCTGGTATAAATGTGTTGATGTCGAAGGTAGGCTAGAGTATGTGGGGTTGATGTCGAAGGTAGGCTAGAGTATGGGGTGTTGATGTCAAAGGTAGGCTAGAGTAGGTGGGGTTGATGTCGAAGGTAGGCTAGAGTATGGGGGTTGATGTCGAAGGTAGGCTAGAGTATGGGGTGTTGATGTCAAAGGTAGGCTAGAGTAGGTGGGGTTGATGTCGAAGGTAGGCTAGAGTATGGGGGTTGATGTCGAAGGTAGGCTAGAGTATGGGGGTTGATGTCGAAGGTAGGCTAGAGTAGAGGGTGTTGATGTCGAAGGTAGGCTAGAGTATGGGGTGTTGATGTCAAAGGTAGGCTAGAGTATGGGGGTTGATGTCAAAGGTAGGCTAGAGTAGAGGGTGTCGATGTCAAAGGTAGGCTAGAGTATGGGGTGTTGATATCAAAGGTAGGCTAGAGTAGGTGGGGTTGATGTCGAAGGTAGGCTAGAGTATGGGGGTTGATGTCGAAGGTAGGCTAGAGTAGAGGGTGTTGATGTCAAAGGTAGGCTAGAGTATGGGGGTTGATGTCAAAGGTAGGCTAGAGTATGGGGTGTTGATGTCAAAGGTAGGCTAGAGTATGGGGTGTTGATGTCAAAGGTAGGCTAGAGTAGAGGGTGTCGATGTCAAAGGTAGGCTAGAGTATGGGGTGTTGATGTCAAAGGTAGGCTAGAGTATGGGGGTGTTGATGTCAAAGGTAGGCTAGAGTAGAGGGTGTCGATGTCAAAGGTAGGCTAGAGTATGGGGGTGTTGATGTCAAAGGTAGGCTAGAGTAGAGGGTGTTGATGTCAAAGGTAGGCTAGAGTATGGGGGTGTTGATGTCAAAGGTAGGCTAGAGTATGGGGTGTTGATGTCAAAGGTAGGCTAGAGTAGGGGGGTGTTGATGTCAAAGGTAGGCTAGAGGGGCTCCCAAGGTACCTCTAAGATAGCTTTGGCATGATGAGTGCCTGTGACGTTTGAGTAAACACTATTTATACAGGATTTGTTAAGAATATTCACTGGAAAGACGCCGTCCTGAGTGAGTGTATGTGAGGTACAGGTTAATCTTAAGGTGTTGAAACTAATTTCTTGTCGGATAATATGTAGGAAAGGTAATGATGAAGACCAATTCATGGCTCTATAGCGGGTACAGACGGGGGTTTGGTACAATTACTTATTTGTGTTACAATCCTTGTGTTATGCTATTGAGGAAGCGTTTGGGCACCTTTGTGACAGCTGCCTCCACCACCACCACCTTCTCCACCTCACCACCACAACCACCCCCCTCCTCCTCCACCCCACCAGAAGCACCCCCCTCCTCCACCCCACCACAACTACCCCCCCTCTTCCACCCCACCTTCACTCACACAGATATTGGCTTGATGGGGGGACGAGCCTTGCCTGGACCCCATCAAATACACAAACAAACACTCCAGATGTCGCGGTGGTGAGTAATAGCTCTTCCCGCTCATCACCGGGAGTGGCGTATGAGTAATGAGTCACTCACCTGTGCCTCTAGTGACGTAAACATGAGTAATGAGTCACTCATCTGTCTCTCTAGTGACGTAAACATGAGTAATGAGTCACTCATCTGTCCCTCTAGTGACGTAAACATGAGTAATGAGTCACTCACCTGTGCCTCTAGTGACGGAAACATGAGTAATGAGTCACTCACCTGTGCCTCTAGTGACGTAAACATGAGTAATGAGTCACTCACCTGTGCCTCTAGTGACGGAAACATGAGTAATGAGTCACTCACCTGTCCCTCTAGTGACGGAAACATGAGTAATGAGTCACTCACCTGTCCCTCTAGTGACGGAAACATGAGTAATGAGTCACTCACCTGTCCCTCTAGTGACGGAAACATGAGTAATGAGTCACTCACCTGTCCCTCTAGTGACGGAAACATGAGTAATGAGTCACTCACCTGTGCCTCTAGTGACGGAAACATGAGTAATGAGTCACTCACCTGTGCCTCTAGTGACGTAAACATGAGTAATGAGTCACTCACCTGTGCCTCTAGTGACGTAAACATGAGTAATGAGTCACTCACCTGTGCCTCTAGTGACGGAAACATGAGTAATGAGTCACTCACCTGTGCCTCTAGTGACGGAAACATGAGTAATGAGTCACTCACCTGTGCCTCTAGTGACGGAAACATGAGTAATGAGTCACTCACCTGTGCCTCTAGTGACGGAAACATGAGTAATGAGTCACTCACCTGTGCCTCTAGTGACGTAAACATGAGTAATGAGTCACTCACCTGTGCCTCTAGTGACGTAAACATGAGTAATGAGTCACTCACCTGTGCCTCTAGTGACGGAAACATGAGTAATGAGTCACTCACCTGTGCCTCTAGTGACGGAAACATGAGTAATGAGTCACTCACCTGTGCCTCTAGTAACGGAAACATGAGTAATGAGTCTCTTGTTTATCCGCCAGTGATAAAATAAAATGATGAATTATCGCGTCTATAACATCGACATGAGTCAAAATGATGAGAATTATTTACCTGAGTGTTGTTCCTCATGCAGGGTGACGGAGAGGGCCTGAGGGATGCTGGTGCTGCTACGACTCCAGCACGACGTCTTCAAGTAGGACTCCATCCTGCTTGGTAGTGGTGAGTATCTTCTGACTCATTCACCAGTATCTCTCCTCACTTACTCATGCATGAGGTAGGTTGTGTGTGTGTGTGTGTGTGTGTGTGTGTGTGTGTGTGTGTGTGTGTGTGTGTGTGTGTACTCACCTAGTTGTACTCACCTAGTTGTGTTTGCGGGGGTTGAGCTCTGGCTCTTTGGTCCCGCCTCTCAACCGTCAATCAACAGGTGTACAGATTCATGAGCCTATCGGGCTCTGTCATATCTACACTTGAAACTGTGTATGGCGTCAGCCTCCACCACATCACTTCCTAATGCATTCCATTTGTCAACCACTCTGACACTAAAAAAGTTCTTTCTAATATCTCTGATATTAGATGTGTGTGTGTGTGTGTGTGTGTGTGTGTGTGCTCACCTATTTGTACTCACTTATTTGTGCCTGCAGGATCGAGCGTTAGTTCTTGGATCCCGCCTCTCTAGCCTTCGGTTGTTTTAAAGCAATGACTACTGTCATTCTTCTCTATTATAAGTTGTTTTATGTCGTCTTGACGCAATAGAGAGCGCGGGTCGTCTTGACGCAATAGAGAGCGCGGGTCGTCTTGACGCAATAGAGAGCGCGGGTCGTCTTGACGCAATAGAGCGCGCGGGTCGTCTTGACGCAATAGAGAGCGCGGGTCGTCTTGACGCAATAGAGAGCGCGGGTCGTCTTGACGCAATAGAGAGCGCGGGTCGTCTTGACGCAATAGAGAGCGCGGGTCGTCTTGACGCAATAGAGAGCGCGGACCGTCTTGACGCAATAGAGAGCGCGGGTCGTCTTGACGCAATAGAGAGCGCGGGTCGTCTTGACGCAATAGAGAGCGCGGACCGTCTTGACGCAATAGAGAGCGCGGGTCGTCTTGACGCAATAGAGAGCGCGGGTCGTCTTGACGCAATAGAGAGCGCGGGTCGTCTTGACGCAATAGAGAGCGCGGATCGTTTGACGCAGGCGCCAAGAGACGGCGGGAACACACCCTGAGTTATGGTGGGGGCGGACTCGGGGCTTTTCTTGGCGCCGATTCTGAAAAATGTCCGTGGGAACATTATCATAGAAAAATGGCCAATGATATGTCTGCGCGCGGCTGGGCGGGCCGGGTTGGGTGGGGGGGAGCAGGTCTTCGGGTGGGATGTGGACATGTGTGGAGGTGTTGGAACCGGATTGGGAACAGCGTGGGTTTGTGGCGTTCGGTGCGGCCCTGCCCCCCTTTCCCCTCATTCCTCTATCACCTCTCCATCACATGGTAACCCTCGCAAGCCTACACCACATAGTAACTCCCCTCACCTCTCTTCCACAAGAGACCTCACCACTCTTCAGTGTGACAAGAAAAGTGGAGGTTTTCTTGGTTATCTTAAGGTTATCTTGAGATGATTTCGGGAGAGACTGTATGAAAACGGCTTAGGAAATAGTCATGATCCAGCCAAAACTGCTCCACAGCATCACATCTGAATGAAAACAACGGGATTTCGAGGCTTTAGTGTCCCCGCGGCCCGGTCCTCGACCAGGCCTCCACCCCCAGGAAGCAGCCCGTGACAGCTGACTAACACCCAGGTACCTATTTATTGCTAGGTAACAGGCGCATAGGGTGAAAGGAACTCTGCCCATTGTTTCTCGCCGGCGCCCGGGATCAAACCCAGGACCACAGGATCACGCGTCTAGTGTTCTGTCCGCTCAGCCACCGGCTCCCTAAAGCCGGTGAAATAACAGGTGATGAAACTAAGAAAGGGTACACAAAGAATGACAAGGTGGTGTGTGAAGAGGTCAACAAGATCTTCCAGGAGGTCTTTACAATTGAGCACGGAAACTAAGAGAAGCGGCAGTAAATCAGACAGCCTTGGAAGATTTTGAAACTGCCAAAGATGAGGTTAGGAGGTATCTGCAGGGTCTGAAAGTAGGAAAAGGTGCAGGCGATGAGTCACAATAACGTGGCTAAAGTAAGTTGACCAGACCACACACTAGAAGGTGAAGGGACGACGACGTTTCGGTCCGTCCTGGACCATTCTCAAGTCAAGTCATTCTCAACCTTCTAGTGTGTGGTCTGGTCAACTAGGAAAAGCTGTTGGACCCGACAGCATCACACTGTGGATACTAAAAGGCGATGCAGAAGCACTTTGCCTGACGCTCTCTATGGTGTAGAATACGTCACAAGAAATAAGAGACCTACCAGAAACTTGGAAGACAGCTAACATAGTCCCAATATAAACAAAGTGGAAGGAAGAGGCATGGAACTACAGCCCGGTGTTCCTAACTTGTATACCATGTAAGGTGATGAAGAATGTGAGGACAAATCATATATTACACCTGGAAAGGAGTGACCTTGTAACACACCACAACCCGTTCTCGCACTTTCGTATAGTCAATATTGACTTATTAAATACGTGCATATGTGACATACTAAACATATTAGTTTACCTTGAAAAGCTTCATAGAAAACACCGACCTTACCTAACCTTCTTAGTATGTTAAGATAAGCATCTTATTGCTTCGTAATTACAATTATTACTTAACCTATACCTATAATAGGTTAAGTAATAATTGTAATTACGAAGCAATAAGATGCTTATCTTAACATACTAAGAAGGTTAGGTAAGGTCGGTGTTTTCTATGAAGCTTTTCAAGGTAAACTAATATGTTTAGTATGTCACATATGCACGTATTTAATAAGTCAATATTGACTGTAAGAAAGTGCGAGAACGGGTTGCACACCACCATCATGGGGTTCAGGGATGACAAATTGTACCTCGCAGAGTTAATACAATTCTAAGACCAGGTGACAAAAATTAAGCAAGAAAGAGAAGTATGGCAGACTGCATTTTCCTGTGTTGCCAGAAAGCATTTGACACAGTTCTTCGCAAGAGGATGGTGAGTCAGGAGTGACAGGCAGGTGAGGTGCTCCAGTGGATAAGGGAGCATAAAATATACATTTTATGTTTTAACATAAAACAGAGTTACTAGAAGGGAGTGAGACTTCAGAACTGCGAGATGTCACCAGCGACGTCCTACAGGATCCTGTACTTGGGTGGGAGGGACGCCGGCAGGTCGTGGGTGAGAGAGACGCCGGCAGGTCGTGGGTGAGAGAGACGCCGGCAGGTCGTGGGTTTGAGGGACGCCGGCAGGTCGTGGCTGGGAGGAACGCCGGCAGGTCGTGGCTGGGAGGGACGCCGGCAGGTCGTGGCTGGGAGGAACGCCGGCAGGTCGTGGCTGGGAGGGACGCCGGCAGGTCGTGGGTGGGAGAGACGCCGGCAGGTCGTGGCTGGGAGAGACGCCGGCAGGTCGTGGGTGGGAGAGACGCCGGCAGGTCGTGGGTGGGAGAGACGCCGGCAGGTCGTGGCTGTGAGGGACGCCGGCAGGTCGTGGGTGGGAGAGACGCCGGCAGGTCGTGGCTGTGAGGGACGCCGGCAGGTCGTGGGTGGGAGAGACGCCGGCAGGTCGTGGCTGTGAGGGACGCCGGCAGGTCATGGGTGGGAGAGACGCCGGCAGGTCGTGGGTGGGAGAGACGCCGGCAGGTCGTGGCTGTGAGGGACGCCGGCAGGTCGTGGGTGAGAGAGACGCCGGCAGGTCGTGGGTGGGAGAGACGCCGGCAGGTCGTGGGTCTGAGGGAACTAATAACGGTAAGAGCCGTCTGCCTGAGCCGCCCTCAATACTGTGGTGAAGTTTTAACTTCACTGGTTCACCCCTAACTATTGGATTGTTGCTCCACCGCCGAGTCCCTCTTATATACACCAGAGGGAATGATTCTGACGACGTCATGCGACAGACTTCCCCCCATGAAATAAAATACTTTCAACACCCAAATTTATTCCTCTCCGGCAGAAGAAAATCGTACTTTGTTCTCTTATGTCTATACAACCAGTACCTGGGGTTCTACTCTTAGTCGAAACTGAAGAAATCATTGGCATACACAATGGTCTTCTTCTGGTCACGGCGGCTCGCGTTCCATGTGATGATCTCTTCGATATATCAGTTAGAGTAGCCATTATTGACCAGGACCTGTCTTACTCTAGCGAGGTCCTCCTCACCCTGTCTTACTCTAGCGAGGTCCTCCTCACCCTGTCTTACTCTAGCGAGGTCCTCCTCACCCTGTCTTACTCCAGCGAGGTCCTCCTCACCCTGTCTTACTCCAGCGAGGTCCTCCTCACCCTGTCTTACTCCAGCGAGGTCCTCCTCATCCTGTCTTACTCCAGCGAGGTCCTCCTCACCCTGTCTTACTCTAGCGAGGTCCTCCTCACCCTGTCTTACTCCAGCGAGGTCCTCCTCACCCTGTCTTACTCCAGCGAGGTCCTCCTCACCCTGTCTTACTCCAGCGTGGTCCTCCTCATCCTGTCTTACTCCAGCGAGGTCCTCCTCACCCTGTCTTACTCTAGCAAGGTCCTCCTCACCCTGTCTTACTCCAGCGAGGTCCTCCTCACCCTGTCTTACTCTAGCGAGGTCCTCCTCACTCTGTCTTACTCCAGCGAGGTCCTCTTCACCCTGTCTTACTCTAGCGAGGTCCTCCTCACCCTGTCTTACTCCAGCGAGGTCCTCTTCACCCTGTCTTACTCTAGCGAGGTCCTCCTCACCCTGTCTTACTCCAGCGAGGTCCTCCTCACCCTGTCTTACTCCAGCGAGGTCCTCCTCACCCTGTCTTACTCCAGCGAGGTCCTCCTCACCCTGTCTTACTCTAGCGAGGTCCTCCTCACCCTGTCTTACTCCAGCGAGGTCCTCCTCATCCTGTCTTACTCCAGCGAGGTCCTCCTCACCCTGTCTTACTCTAGCGAGGTCCTCCTCACCCTGTCTTACTCCAGCGAGGTCCTCCTCACCCTGTCTTACTCCAGCGAGGTCCTCCTCACCCTGTCTTACTCCAGCGTGGTCCTCCTCATCCTGTCTTACTCCAGCGAGGTCCTCCTCACCCTGTCTTACTCTAGCAAGGTCCTCCTCACCCTGTCTTACTCCAGCGAGGTCCTCCTCACCCTGTCTTACTCTAGCGAGGTCCTCCTCACCCTGTCTTACTCCAGCGAGGTCCTCTTCACCCTGTCTTACTCTAGCGAGGTCCTCCTCACCCTGTCTTACTCCAGCGAGGTCCTCTTCACCCTGTCTTACTCTAGCGAGGTCCTCCTCACCCTGTCTTACTCCAGCGAGGTCCTCCTCACCCTGTCTTACTCCAGCGAGGTCCTCCTCACCCTGTCTTACTCCAGCGAGGTCCTCCTCACCCTGTCTTACTCTAGCGAGGTCCTCCTCACCCTGTCTTACTCCAGCGAGGTCCTCCTCATCCTGTCTTACTCCAGCGAGGTCCTCCTCACCCTGTCTTACTCCAGCGAGGTCCTCCTCATCCTGTCTTACTCCAGCGAGGTCCTCCTCACCCTGTCTTACTCCAGCGAGGTCCTCCTCACCCTGTCTTACTCTAGCGAGGTCCTCCTCACCCTGTCTTACTCCAGCGAGGTCCTCCTCATCCTGTCTTACTCCAGCGAGGTCCTCCTCACCCTGTCTTACTCCAGCGAGGTCCTCCTCATCCTGTCTTACTCCAGCGAGGTCCTCCTCACCCTGTCTTACTCCAGCGAGGTCCTCCTCATCCTGTCTTACTCTAGCGAGGTCCTCCTCAACATGCTTCCAACTGCAGCTGTGTGAGAGGGCGCTGTTGACATAGATGTTGACAACAGCTTGAACCTCTCAGGTATACATCCCTATGTTCCTTAGCGTAGACTAAATGCAGCGTGAAAACCACCATTCCTTTCCGAGACTGTCACGTCTAAGACAGACAGATTACTCTTACTCTCCATCTTGTAAGTGATCTTTAGCACGGAAGCTTGCCCGAATGCACCTTTAAGATATAGCAATTACTCAATATTAGATACCTGCAGGGATATGTCATCTACGTACCTGCAGTAGACGTCCGGATTTGGGCCCATGTCAACAAGGACTATCTGTTCGACGGTACCCATGTCAACATTAGCAAATAGGACACCAATTGGCATAGAAACGCCATCTACTTGTCTGTACATGTGACTATCGACATGTAAGAAGTCGTGGGGGTGACATATCATCCCCTCCAATGAATTTGGGATGGTATAAATAGGAACTTATGAGCTGCCTCGTGTGAGAGTCAATAGGCCTTCTGCAGTTGTATTTGTTCTTGAATTCTTATACTTAAAAATGTTTCCAGTTGAACGCATCATTAATAGAATACACTTATTACATTTCACACCTTGCAACACGGATTTTGAAGCTAATCCAGAAGCGGGATAGGCAAGCCAATATCCAATCTGGCCATAACGCAAGCCAGGAAGAGGCTCAGAGGAACATATTATCCTGTTTAGGGATTTTGTCATGGCAACGCGGTAAGAAATAAGACTCTTACTCCTGAATTCCATTATTCCCTTTCCCCCGCCGTCCAGAAAGAATATTCCCTAATCGGACGTCAAGTCTCCCCAGAGAAATGGAATGGGAGATTTACCTCGGGATGTGGAAGAGGAGCCGGCTGCTGTTCCCCAGCCGCCCTGGGAGGTCGTACAGCCACGTCCTCTCACCTTTTCCACCACCTGTGGTCGTACTCCCACGTGCAGACATCTCTTCCAGCCGCTACTAATCAGCAGCTCACAGCAGACTCGCCTCTCAGTTACTCGCTCACAGAACAAGATGAAAGAAAACATTGCCGGACTTAAATTAGACCCGTCGAGCCGTGCAGATAATCAGCGCTCCGAAGTTCTCTCAACGGCTTCAGCGGCTGACGATTCAGACTTAGACACACTACACATAGATACTGTAGATATAGATACCACCAGGCTCCTGCCAGAGGTTTAGGAGAAGCTGCATCACATTCCTCAAAAAATGTTCTTGATTTAGAACAATTCGACTTCAGATGTTTAGAATAAACTTCCTTGTTTTGGGAGCTTAGAAAACGGTTTTTTTTCTCGTGTCTTAAACTATGTTATTATTTACATCATATATTTCCTGATCACTTTAGCCAGGGAAAAAAGTGACCCTTATTTTCATATTACTGAAATCGGCTGCTTCATAAGTTGTCCTACGTAGCCATAGAAACCATAGCAAGACCGAATATAAAGGTCTACATCTGTCCTATTTAGTCACCTGTATATAAAACACCTGACAGGTGTTTAACATCATAAGTGGATAACATAGAATGAGGCAGGTGAATGTGGATGCCACCGGCTTACATATGTAACCAAGACAGCATACCTCATATAACTGACGTATGATAACGAAGGCTATCATGAGACAGCACACTAACTCGTGTTATCTCACCATAAACATAAAACATATTCCGAGCAAAATTATCACAGCGAACAAAAGAATGTGTAAATAATTATTTTTAAAACACTTAAGAATATACTGAGCTTGACTACCTGTAGGAAATGCAGACGTGTCATGGCTCCCGATCACTGTGTACGATGTTCTTAAAGAGTCGCCAAGGTAACAGTATCTATACATTATTGACCTTAATAAACCCCCTTCCATCCCTTTCACTTATCTAGCCATTACGTCCTCTCTCTCTCTGTCTCTGTCTCTCTCTGTCTCTGTCTCTCTCTGTCTCTGTCTCTGTCTCTCTCTTTTTCTCTCTCTCTCTCTCTCTCTCTCTCTCTCTCTCTCTCTCTCTCTCTCTCTCTCTCTCTCTCTCTCTCTCTCTCTCTCTCTCTCTCTCTCTCTCTCTCTCTCTCTCTCTCTCTCTCTCTCTCTCTCTCTCTCTCTCTCTCTCTCTCTCTCTCTCTCTCTCTCTCTCTCTCTCTCTCTCTCTGTCTCTCTCTCTCTCTCTCTCTCTGTCTCTCTCTCTCTCTCTCTCTCTGTCTCTCTCTCTCTCTCTCTCTCTCTCTCTCTCTCTCTCTCTCTCTCTCTCTCTCTCTCTCTCTCTGTCTCTCTCTCTGTCTCTCTCTCTGTCTCTCTCTCTCTCTCTCTCTCTCTCTCTCTCTCTCTCTCTCTCTCTCTCTCTCTCTCTCTCTCTCTCTCTCTCTCTCTCTCTCTCTCTCTCTCTCCCCCTCCCCTTTTATGCTTTATCTCTTCTTACCCATCTCCCCTCTTTTCCCCCTTCCTTCCCTGCCTAATATGCTCCGTCAGTCCCCCACGATAAACTGTGACATATAATCAATAATGTGATGTAATGCCTTCAACACGATGCCTCATCCCCGTGGCTAGCTCTACACTACCCCTACATACGAGGCCTTTCCTCTAGCATACTAACCTCTTATCTATTCCCCTCTTATGTACATCCTTCTTGTTAAAATATTACACCCACCTGTGCGCTTCACTCGTGTTCTCAAGCCTGGATTCACCAGTACTCCCGGTACCCCATAAAAGAATAAATATCTTTGTCAGTTTTTAAAGAACTTCCCGCCAAACACACACCGAAACTACGACGTTGGTACAACGTTCGAACAAGTTTTAACACCTCCTAACCAGTTATAACAACCAATATAGCAAGTTGTAACAACGTTCTAATACGTCATAAACACGTTAAGCCAAGATGTGACAACTTTATTACAAGTTGTAACAAGCGGAAAATAGAGACAGTTTCGGTTTGTGTTTCCAGGGTTCGCTCATTTGAGGACGAGGAGGATATAGAGGGGAATGTTCTTGTCATATCACTAAAGACTGGCGCTCTCTCGCTCTCCAGGAATGGAGGAACCAACTGTATTTCCTTAGATTTAAGTAGCTGGATAAATAGTTTAAGTTTAAGTAGTTTATATAGTCTAGACCCAAGCCAGCTGGCACCAAATGAGACATAGACACAGCTGGTCTCTGGCCTCGGACAGTGATGATATCGGACTACCGATATCATGCTATCCCGGTAGTCCCATATATATCACCGGTTATCATAGCCTTCCTAACATCTTGGCCTTCCACCACCACCGCAGCCAGCGACCTAAAGACAACCCAGACATGTCTAATCCCTTTTAATGACCACTTAACTTTAACACAGAGCCTTGTGACAGAGTGGCAAGGCTCTTTAGAGCTGCACCCGCCTGCTCTCTAGGTTGAGAGTCCTCTACCCTCCCTGCTCTTGCCTGGGGGTAATGTGTCACAACTCTTGCTTTCACTTCTAGGCATTTGGTGTTTCCGGGCAAAAAGCCAGGAGTGAGAGCAAGGGAAGGAGGGGAGAGAGAAGGGAAAAGAGGGAAAAGAAAGAGGTGAAGGAAGAGAAGGGAGAGGAGTGAGAGGGAGGGGGGCCTTGACAACAGGTGGTATCCCTCTGCTGTGACAGAGACGAGCCCCCCCCCCCAGTCCTCCACCGACATCTGGGCCTTACCAGGAGTCAAGATATTACGCACGTGTCTCCTCCTACGTGCACCTGGTCAATATGCATCCCCCTTACGTGCATCTCCTCCCAATGTGCACGTGCCCAGGCACTTTTCCGACGCACACTCCGCGTGCACCGGCCACACATGAACGCCTGAGCACCTTGGTGGACACTACGACAGGAACCTTCCCTCTTGAGGTCCTTCCCTCTTCCCTCTCCTTCACTCTGCACCACATATGCTGCCTCCACCACTCTGCACCACATATGCTGCCTCCACCACCCTGCACTACATATGTTGCTACCATCACCACATGCATGGCGGCACCTACACCTTTCCCACGGCCTCTTGTCCTACATGGCCCTTCCTCACTCGAGAGAGAGAGAGAGAGAGAGAGAGAGAGAGAGAGAGAGAGAGAGAGAGAGAGAGAGAGAGAGAGAGAGAGAGAGAGAGCGAACGAACGAGAATTAATGAATAAAGAGAAGTGGTGTTAAATTTCTCTATTGGGCGTCCTGGGAATATAAGGGAGGACGCCTCCTGGTGTTGTATCGATTTTCCTGGAAATAATAACGCCTTGGAAGGCGGTGGAGTGGGGGGGGGGGGTGCGAGAGGGAGGGGGGGGGGGGTGTCATCTTAAGAACCTCTCCTCTCTAATCGTCCTTTGAATTATATAAGAAAAAATCCTTTATAATGTGGCGCATCGATAAAATCCCAGCTTTAGTGCGGTCCGTTGACAATCCTGGGAGTGACAACAGCGAGACCTGACGTGGTGCGCTGCTCGTCCTGGGAACGATAAACTCGTCCCTCCCTACTCTCTCCTGGGAATAGTATGGTGTCGTGAGGCTCTTGGCCGGGTAAGGGGAGTGGGAGCCACTGCGCCTCTGATCATCCTGGACATAAAAAAATGTGCTTATTGATGCTGGAGACTAGGAAGTTGACCTGTAGGAGAGAGAGAGAGAGAAAGAGAGAGAAAGGGAGAGAAAGAGAGAGAGAGAGAGGAAGAGAGAGAGAGAGAAAGAGAGAGAGAGAAAGAGAGAGAGAGAGAAAGAGAGAGAGAGAGAGAGAGAGAGAGAGAGAGAGAGAGAGAGAGAGAGAGAGAGAGAGAGAGAGAGAGAGAGAGAGAGAGAGAGAGAGACGTGGGAAGGGGGGGGGGGCTGTTGGTGTACCGTGCACTTCTTACATATTTCAGGTGGCTACAAGAGGTATTACAAGAGGTTACAAGGTATTACAGCACGGAGGTCCCCCTTGTACGAGGCAATTGGCCCGATGCTCACATGTTAGTAAGTCACTCTAAAACAGTGATTTAAACTTACCCTCACGAGTCTCCATTACAGGAAGTCACCGATTCTCTTTAACTCCTTAATTGCACTTATTTGAGTTGGAGAAAATTAAAACCCGCCGTCAGCGAAAGAATTAGGCTGCTAAGTACGTGCTTAGGAAATTAACAAGAATTGGAGCATTGTAAGCAGCTCAATAGCTGAGGATTGGTTGGAATTTAGCCGTTCCAAATCAGGCACAAACCTCCAGGGGCCAGATTCACGAAAGCACTTACGCAAGCACTTACGAACCTGGGGCCAGATTCACGAAAGCATTTACGCAAGCACTTACGTACGTGTACATCTTTCCTCAGTCTTTGACGGCTTTAGTTACATTTATTAAACAGTTTACAAGCATGAAAACTTGCCAATCAACTGTTGTTATTGTTATAAACAGCCTCCTGGTGCTTCGGAGCTCATTAACTGTTTAATAATTGGAAACAAAGCCGCCAAAGATTGAGAAAAGATGTACAGGTTCGTAAGTGTTTGCGTAACTGCTTTCGTGAATCTTACCCCAGCTCATTATAGCTTACTACAAGACCTTAGTTACCCCTTGACCTGAAGCTGATACTTGGTAACGTAGTCACAGGAATCACACAGCGTGGTAGTTATAATTCAACATATACTCGGCCATCTATTCTGGCCAACTCAAGGAGGAGGAGCTTGATGTCTTACAACAACAACTGACAGTCAAGACGAGGCAGCTGTGATACGCCTGCTAGGAGGGTTGAACACCAGGCTTGACTTGTGAGAGTTTGGTCCACCAGGCTGTTGCTTGGAGCGGCCCGCAGGCCCACATATGCCTGGTTGATGGGGTTCTGGGAGTTCTTCTACTCCCCAAGCCCGGCCCGAGGCCAGGCTTGACTTGTGAGGGTTTGGTCCACCAGGCTGTTGCTTGGAGCGGCCCGCAGGCCCACATATACCTGGTTGATGGGGTTCTGGGAGTTCTTCTACTGCCCAAGCCCGGCCCGAGGCCAGGCTTGACTTGTGAGAGTTTGGTCCACCAGGCTGTTGCTTGGAGCGGCCCGCAGACCCACATATCCACCACAGCCCGGTTGGTCCGGCACTCCTTGGAGAAAATTATCTAGTTTTCTCTTGAAGATGTCCACGGTTGTTCCGGCAATATTTCTTATGCTCGCTGGGAGGATGTTGCATATCTCTCACTCTCCAGTGTCCTCCTCCATCACAGCCCATCCTCCAAAAGTTTCCCAACGTCAGGAAACTGACGTACTATAGTTCCCCCTTATCCTAACCTACCAGAGGACCCAAAACAGAAAACGGAACAGTATGGAAATGGAAGATGATTTTTTCAAGCTGGAGATGGATGAATGACCCTTTGTTTTCTATCCGTCAGGTGCTCCCTTGCCCATCCAGTATATCAATTTCGCGAGACGCTACCATTTTTCTAGTACGAAGATTTTTGCCCTTAGGTAGAGAGTATATACGTCAAAATGCGACGTTCTATTATGAAAACGGGTTGGGTGATCCCATCGTGTAAGTAGCAGCTGAGCTAGATGCTGCGACACCCACCACAGCGACACCCACCACATGGGGTGAGAGAGAGAGAGAGAGAGAGAGAGAGAGGGAGGAACCAGAGATGATAGAGAGAGTGAAGAGAGAGCCGGATACACACTGGAAATATCTCTGTTGCCGTTCTAAAGAATCTTGTCTCCGTATGTTTCCCATTAAGCAACCTACGATTGCAAGTATAGAAAGTTTCCCAATAAAATTCCAAGCAGGTTTTCCCGTATCTGGATTTTCTTTGTTGATAAAAGTTTAATCGAAGCCAGAAGTTTCAGCGCCCGAGTCCGGAGTTGTGTGAAAGCCGTCTTGGGCCTCCTTCTTGGAGGTTATCTTGAGATGATTTCGGGGCTTTTTAGTGTCCCCGCGGCCCGGTCCTCGACCAGGCCTCCACCCCCAGGAAGCAGCCCGTGACAGCTGACTAACACCCAGGTACCTATTTTACTGCTAGGTAACAGGGGCATAGGGTGAAAGAAACTCTGCCCATTGTTTCTCGCCGGCGCCTGGGATCGAACCCAGGACCACAGGATCACAAGTCCAGCGTGCTGTCCGCTTGGCCGACCGACTCCTTAGCTGTACTTATTGGGGGATTGAACTCTTAAGTCACAATTAGTCTTCAGATGACGACTAGTTAATCAGTTTCCGTTCTTCTTGTGGTTTAGACTGTGTGAATCTCAATCACATATTCTGACTGGAGGAGTCAGTCAGTCAGTCAGTCAGTCAGTCAGTCAGTCAGTCAAACTGCGGCTATCCATAGAATCTATCAAAACTGATGCAGCTATAGGGTGGGCCTGACGGCTGAGTGGACAGCGCTCGGGATTCGTAGTCCTGAGGTTCCGGGTTAGATCCCCGGTGGAGGTGGAAACAAATGGGCAGAGTTGTTTTCATTCTGATGCCCCCTGTTAACCTAGCAGTAAATAGGTACCTGGGAGTTAGACAGCTGCTACGGGCTGCTTCTTGGGGGTATGTAACAAACAGGAGGCCTGGTCGAGGACCGGGCCGCGGGGACGCTAAGCCCCGAAATCATCTCAAGATAACCTCAAGATACCGAAGGGGCAACCTGTTCGCCTAAAAATAACGTCGCTTTTGGCCGTTTACCCGTATGGCCGAAAGTGGACGTAATTTGAAAATGAAAAAAAAATGAAAATAAATTTGAGTTTTTTTTCAACAACAGTTACTTAAGGGTCCTCTGATAGGTTCGGTGGGCAGGAAATTCTCATAAAGTTTCAAAACGTTATGAAAAACAATATTTGCATATTTCCTCTCCTAACCTTTCCGAGTAAGCCGGACGACTCAAACAGAAAACGGAACAGTACGTCACTTTCGTGAGCCGATTTCATTTCAAATTACGTCCACTTTTGGTCATAGCGCGCATAAAAGCGACGTTATTTCTAAGAGAACGGGTTGATGAAGGTCTTCATAACTCATACACGGGAAATCTATTCAATTTTCAAATGGGTTATGGGTCTTCCCGTTCTCCATCTCGCCCTGTTTCCAACCTCTCTGAGATGATCTTAGCATTCATTATCGTTTTCTTAACTTCGTATTTGTTTCCTGTTTCTCATAGTCAAAAGCGGGGTTTTCATTTCTTCTATTCTAAGTCTGTCTGTTAAAGATCTTGTGGCAAATGTGAACCTTCTGTATGTTCCGTTATTCACAGAAAGTGGGTTCCACGCTGGTGCTGCGTACTTACTAACGCTATTCTTTGATTACCCGCAAAAAGACTGACAAAAAAAAGACAATCGCACCCCGCATGCCTCTCAGACAAACTGAGCACGCCCCTGACACACCCTGCACGCCTTCTAACACACCCTGCACGCCCCTGACACACCCTGCACGCCTTCTAACACACCCTGCACGCCCCTGACACACCCTGCACGCCTTCTAATACACCCTGCACGCCCCTGACACACCCTGCACGCCCCTGACACACCCTGCACGCCTTCTAATACACCCTGCACGCCCCTGACACACCCTGCACGCCCCTGACACACCCTGCACGCCTTCTAACACACCCTGCACGCCCCTGACACACCCTGCACGCCTTCTAACACACCCTGCACGCCCTTGACACACCCTGCACGCTCTTGACACACCCTGCACGCCCTTGACACACCATACACGCCTTCTAACACACCATGCACGTCTCCAATTCACCTTGCACGCCTCTAAACTCAAACTGCGCGCCCCCGCAACACCCTACAAGACACAGCTCATCACTCGTGTCCTTAACACACCCTGCAAGCGCCCCCTCCCCCCCCCACTGCAACACTTAACAACACTGCTAAAATAAGAACAGTATCGCCAGCAGCAACTCAAGAGATGTTGAGTTGCGACTTGTATTTCTTTATTTACTTATCGACATGAAAAGAAAACGGGCCGTCCGCTCCAACTCGTCTCAATGTTTAATGAGAAATTATGCAGCGAACATTTTTTTTTTATTTACAATTTACTTTTCTGAACAGCTGCGAGAAGTGGTCGTCTTTCATAACGTAGAATTATTAAAAAAATAGCCACAGTGATTTACAAAAAATGAATACTTAAATTAAACGTTGAGAAAATGTATCGTTGGCAACTGTGTCGTTCAAGGGGTTCCTTTTTTGTTTTGTGTTGGAGTATTGGAATGGTTGTGGTGGTGCAACCCGTTCTCGCACTTTCGTATAGTCAATATTGACTTATTAAATACGTGCATATGTGACATACTTAACATACTAGTTTACCTTGAAAAGCTTCATAGAAAACACCGACCTTACCTAACCTTCTTAGTATGTTAAGATAAGCATCTTATTGCTTCGTAATTACAATTATTACTTAACCTATACCTATAATAGGTTAAGTAATCATTGTAATTACTTAACTAGTATGTTTAGTATGTCACATATGCACGTATTTAATAAGTTAATATTGACTGTAAGAAAGTGCGAGAAGGGTTGGATGGTGGGGATCTGGGTGTGTATGGTTGTGGTGGTTGAGACTGTGTGAAAGATTATTTCTTCCGGCTTGAGATGGATGAATGACCCTTTGTTTTCTATCCGTCAGGTGCTCCCTGACAAATCCACGAATCCTTGCTAGTGGTGTGTTACAAAGTCCCTTCTCTCCAGATGTTCTACTAGTTTTTCTCACAACATTCTCCATCTTGCATAATATGCAAGCTAAAGGTACTGGGCCAGTACCTTTAACAGTTCATATCACCAGTTTCTCTCCCTTCTTGTATATCGGGACTACACTAGTTATCTTTCAACTTTCTAGTAGTTCTCCTGTTTCCAGTGACCTATTATACACGCCTTTTTTCTATATTCATTTACTTAAAAAAATTTCTAAAATTCCTTTTTAATATCAAGATTTTTTTTTGTATACAGTTTTGTTGTATACAAAAGTTGAGTATTATTATGAATTCCTGGTATTGTTAGGTAACTGCTTCGTTTAAATGATTAGACACCCATTATCTTAATATATACACGAGCCTTAGAAGTACTTGTATTTCGAAGAAGTAATGTTTCTTACTGGTAACAATTGTAATTTTGTTAAATAGTCATATGAAATCTATTAAAATCGTTGTCAGTCGAGTCATTTCCATGCCAGAGGCACTTGGAATTAAATGAATAGTCAAATAAATCTATCTGTAAGCTACTTTTTTTCCAACATTCAGCTCAACAATTAGAATTGCATTTATTCGAGTATTGTTCACGGGGCTTCGTTGAACGCCCATTAACACCACTGGAATGGTGCGTTGAACGCCCATTAACACCACTGGAATGGTGCGTTGAAGGCCCATTAACACCATTGTGATGGTGGGTTGAAGGCCCATTAACACCATTGTGATGGTGGGTTGAAGGCCCATTAACACCATTGTGATGGTGGGTTGAAGGCCCATTAACACCATTGTGATGGTGGGTTGAAGGCCCATTAACACCATTGTGATGGTGGGTTGAAGGCCCATTAACACCATTGGAATGGTACGTCTACGGGACGTTCTATTGTGTCTAAAATACTGTCCTCTCGTGTAAATGTGCTCTCACACCTCGCTAGTCACCTTGCTGGCTCCGTAATCCGCCTGGGTAGAGATCTTGTGCTTCACACAGGGGGAAAAGTCGACTCTTGGCCACTCTGGTTAGACGTCCTTAAAGTCTACTTTCGTTCTTATTCCTCTTGTCCTTCGATATTGCGCCACAAGACGCTCCAGGAGAGCGATTGGGAAAGACCAGTCAAAGCCATCAAATATTTACTACATCAACAACTCCACCAAATGTGCCAATCAGATGAGAATCCAGAGAATCTATCGAAACTGATGCAGCTACAGGGGGGCCTGACGGCTGAGTGGACAGCGCTCGGGATTCGTAGTCCATCCCAATCAGACGTCCGTTATTCTGAACATTGGAGTTCACCCGTCCCTCACCGACCCCCTCCTCCATATGGCAGACTAGGTACAGTCGAAACACCACATAACCTTCCGTTCACCTGAGCTCCAGGAAACTCTAACCTAACCACATCACTGCCTAAAGCATTCCACGTGTTAACTACTCTGACATTGAACAAATTCTTAGTGTAAATAGTGGAGAGAGCTTAAGGTACCTCGTACTTTATGGGCCTCGTAGCCTGGTGGATAGCGCGCAGGACTCGTAATTCTGTGGCGCGGGTTCGATTCCCGCACGAGGCAGAAACAAATGGGCAAAGTTTCTTTCACCCTGAATGCCCCTGTTACCTAGCAGTAAATAGGTACCTGGGAGTTAGTCAGCTGTCACGGGCTGCTTCCTGGGGGTGGAGGCCTGGTCGAGGACCGAGCCGCGGGGACACTAAAGCCCCGAAATCATCTCAAGATAACCTCAAGATAACCTGACCTCTACCGACGAGATTAACTTGACCCCACACTCCTTGTCAAGTCCAGCTCACGTCAGGGACAATCAGGACAGTTGCAGAAGCTGTCACTGCTGACACATGTCTCAGACTGCACCAGTTGGCTGCCTCAAGCCAGCCATTATCCCTTCTAATCTTACACATCTGTATACACATCTCGCCAGTATGTAGACTGCAGCTCCCATGGTGACTGGTGCCACGTGCGTCCTGGACTCTGACGCACGGGCTCCAGTTCACTTGAGATCATGTCGTAAAAGGCTTCTGATCTTCACATCTCAGCAAAAGGGTTCCAGGAAAGATATCGCCTCTGCTCTACTCGTTCACTGTTGATGCGAGAGTCGTCTCAGTGCCGTGGCTTCCAATTTGCAATGTAAATATCAAATGACGCTACACACCAAAGAGCCAGCCTTGACGGGTGCAGTGAAGGTGACGGCAGTGATCAGCTTTCCCGTCTGCACTGGGGATAAAATTGGCTAGGTGGTGGGTATGTGGGCCTGCGGGCCGCTCCAAGCAACAGCCTGGTGGACCAAGCTCTCACAAGTCAAGCCTGGCCTCGGGCCGGGCTTGGGGAGTAGAAGAACTCCCAGAACTCCATCAACCTGGTATCAACCAGGTATCAACCAGGTATCAACCAGGTATCAACCAGGCTAGTCCCGCAGGTAGGCAGTTCACTGGGGATACTGGAGCTTATATCTGCACCATTACACAAGTTTTCTGACGAATCGTAATAGATACAACATCAGAGACGACACAAGTGGACGGAATGCATTCTGCATTTTCCTAGACTGCCAGAATGTATGTGATTATATACTCCCAGAGACTCTGTTGTTAAAGATGGAGGAGCGTACTTGTACAAGTCAGGACCTGGGCTGGATCCGGAGCCATGGTCGGCACTACCCCAGTATGGCCCCATTCCTCCCTTGGTACAACTGTTGTTTGGAATATGAATTGGCTGGAAATTATGCATTTGCATAAATTCCTAGCAAGGGGAACATATTGGTATTCCTTATGGTCGACAACTCCTATCATAGGCGTATCAACTTCGAGCTTAACACTTAGCCAGGGAGCAGAGGAGAATTATCGAGTGTAAGGGAGAAAGTTGCAAGTGTCGAGTGTAAGGGAGAAAGTTGCAAGTGTCGACACTGATGCAGTGAAACATCCAGTTTAAAGAAGACTTCGAAAGTGTGGTCTTAACATTGTTTCACTTCACATCATTAAGGTGTACTATAAACTACCGGGTAACCTGGCCAGGAACCGGATAACCTGACCAGGTACCGGATAACCTGGCCAGGTACCGGATAACCTGGCCAGGTACCGGATAACCTGGCCAGGTACCGGGAAACCTAGCCAGGTACCGGGTAGCCTGGCCAGGGAGGGAGGGGGCCAAGTACTGGTAACAGCAAGAGTCTCCCGAGAAAGTGTGGTCCTCCTGGCAATCTGTGTTGGTTGCCCCAGTCAATACATGTTGTTTATGAGGGCATAAAGCACCGGGAACTAGCAGAGGGTTGTCGTTACGGCCCCTCCCGACGTCTGCCTCCACGTTTGACTGTGTTATTCGACCGATTTCTCTTCTATATCCGATCTTTTGTGGGGGTCGAATTGGGTGCTGTCGGCATCATAAGGCAATGGTGTCGCGTAAGGGTGTGAGGATTGGCCAGTATACGTGATGTCAACACTTACTGATGTCTCACCCTTATATCTCCAGTTAATGTCAGCTCATATTGATGTCACCAGGATCGACGTTATTGCATGTGATGTCCTGGGCCCGCCGCTGGCCTAGTTTACTTAGCAACACTGGTGTGCTGCCTGTAGGGGGCGCTGCCTGTAGGGGGCGCTGCCTGTAGGGGGCGCTGCCTGTAGGGGGCGCTGCCTGTAGGGGGCGCTGCCTGTAGGGGGCGCTGCCTGTAGGGGGCGCTGCCTGTAGGGGGCGCTGCCTGTGGGAGGCGCTGCCTGTTGGGGGGGGGGGGGACGCTGCCTGTGGGTGTACACACCCTCTTTCAAGACCATTGCGGTAAGTGACGGCCATTGTCACCGGGATGAGAATGACATACTACAGCATTCATTCCTTCTCACAGCGGGTCGGGTTTATGAATGACCAACAGCAGCATCGGCGGGGCTTGGGAACACTGCCTTCAGCTGTGGGTGCTCTCTCTCTCTCTCTCTCTCTCTCTCTCTCTCTCTCTCTCTCTCTCTCTCTCTCTCTCTCTCTCTCTCTCTCTCTCTCTCTCTCTCTCTCTCTCTCTTTCTCTCATGAACATTTAATTCAAAAAGTCTTTTTATCAAGACTTGTATCTTGTTATCAAGACTAGATAACAATTCATGATCAGAATAGGATATTATTATCTAGTTTAGAGCCCTCTTTATCCAACAGAGGAGTAGCACACCTCAGGCCCTGAGGGACTCTTGTGTTAACTGTTAACATACGAGTTAGGACATTAGAGGTTCAGTAACTTGGACAGTGAAGGCATACCGGAAGTGGACACTGTTGAGCAGAGGACACTCAAATAATTCGGGTTCTAGAGGGAGAGTGTGCAACAATGTGGATGCTAAAAGTTAGTATCAATAATTTTGATACAAAAGTAATAATTCGAAAACAAGATAATTTAAGACAGTAGTTTAGGCTTGGTGACCTGGGCACTGATATGTAGTTTGGGCTCGTGGCTTTGGACGTGATATGTAGTCTTGACACTACATAACCCTATGTAGTGGTGGATATGTGGGCCCGTGGGCCGCTCCAAGCAACAGCCTGGTGGACCAAGCTCTCACAAGTCAAGCCTGGCCCCGGGCCGGGCTTTGGTGAGTAGACGAACTCCCAGAACCCCATCAACCAGGTACAATCCAGGTACACGAAAGGGAGGCAGTGGCGAGGAACACGAGTCTAGACTAGCCAACTGACTGGCAGACATTTCCAAACACTGCTCTTACCCTGTGTAAAGTTATTCGTTTTAAAAGGTATTTACCTTTTTGGTGAAGAAACGTAATCGGCTCTGAAAGATCGAGGTAGTGAGACACGGAGTGAGAGACAGTATGAGACATAGAATGAGAGAAAGGCACAGTGTATATGTGAGTGTGTGTGTGTGAGCGAGAGAGAGAGAGAGAGAGAGAGAGAGAGAGAGAGACAGAGAGAGAGAGAGAGAGAGAGAGAGAGAGAGAGAGAGAGAGAGAGAGAGAGAGAGAGAGAGAGAGAGAGAGAGAGAGAGAGAGAGAAAGAGAGGGCGGTCACTACTCCGGATGATCAAACACAAACATTGTTCTTACTCTGGTCGAGGCAGGCAACCATATCATCCCTTTAACCTTCAGCAATACGTCAAAAAATGTATATATAAAGGCATTCGGTTATCCGGCTCTGATCCGGAAGTGTAACCGGATTACGCCTGGGAAAATCCTTCGCGGGTCACGGCCCTCTCAGCCACCTGTAGCCCCAGGAAGACCCCCACTGAGGCTAACTGTAGCCCTCAGGGACACCCCCTCCCCACTGAGGCTAACTGTATCCCCCAGGGACCCCCCTCCTACTGGGGCCACTTGCAATTCGAGTGACCAGTGATTGTCTCTTAGTTCAAGCCCCAATCTGGGATTCTTGTCTGGTCTCCAATCCTTGACTGCATGTTCGCCCCTCTTCACCCAGCAGTAATTGAAAACCTGGTTGTAAACAGAT
>NC_091228.1:6351699-6559199 GCF_040958095.1 Procambarus clarkii
TTGAGTGTGATATATCAAATCCCTCAGATCTTTCAGATTATGGAAGAGTTTTTCTCTCCCATCTGGTACCTTGTGTCCAGCCCAGATGGGAGAGAACACATTCCTGTCTCGTATAAAATATGTTATCTCCTTGTATGAGTATTTACCTGTCTCAACTCCTTTTCCAGAATTCCTGGTTATATATGATCTTAAAAGTGTTGATGGAGCTTGCTTCCAGTCCTTCCTCCCTCAGTTCATCCACTGTCTCACTCTCTCAGTCCCTCCACTATCTCTCAGTCCCTCCACTTCCTTCTTAGCGGACTGTCAAACAAGCTGGCCAAAAAAGAAATGTCCCCCAGACAAGCAGGGAAGCAGGGCAGGCAGGGAAGCAGCTGAGGCAGACAGACAGCAGGCAGGGAAGCAGGCCAGGCAGGGCAAGCAGGGAAGCAGCTGAGGCAGACAGGCAGCAGGCAGGGAAGCAGGCCAGGCAGGACAGGCAGGGAAGCAGCTGAGGCAGACAGACAGCAGGCAGGGAAGCAGGGCAGGCAGGGAAGCAGCTGAGGCAGACAGACAGCAGGCAGGGAAGCAGGCCAGGCAGGGCAAGCAGGGAAGCAGCTGAGGCTGACAGACAGCAGGCAGGGAAGCAGGCCAGGCAGGGCAAGCAGGGAAGCAGCTGAAGCAGACAGGCAGCAGGCAGGGAAGCAGGGCAGGCAACAAGCAGTAAGCGGAGGTTGTTTCCATCCCTCGCCTGTGTAAGGTCAAAGGTTATCCCAGACCAGTGCTGCCATCTGCACAAGGATTTACGTCGCCATCTAAAGCTAGTCCTGCAGGTGTGTGTGTGTGTGTGTGTGTGTGTGTGTGTGTGTGTGTGTGTGTGTGTGTGTGTGTGTGTGTGTGTGTGTGTGTGTGTGTGTGTGTATGTGTGTGTGTGTCTTCTACCTAAATACAAAGGGAAACTGTGCGAGGAATTATTGATTTGCTTTCACTGTTGAAATCATGGGTTGTATTCCATTCGGCCAGTGGACGACTGATGGCTGTGTTGAGTGTCCCCACCACCCCTTCCCTATCACACACACACACACACACACACACACACACACACACACACACACACACACACACACACACACACACACACACACACACACACACACGGAATCCACACCTTGTGAAGCATTAAGCCAAAATTGGAACAGTAGAAAGGTTTAAATGGAAAGGTTTAAGACGAATGGAACCAAGTCTCTCACAACTCTAGAGAACAGAAGGGAAATGATCACAGCATACAAGATACTGAGAGGAATAGATGAGGTAGACACGGATAGCCTCTTCAGAGCGAGAAAAAGCAGGGCAGGAGGACACAGGTGGAAACTGGAAACGCAAATGAGCCGCAGGGACCTAACTAGGTACTCATACTCTGTACGGGTAGTTAACAAGAGCAATTTCTCTAAAAGAAGTAGTTACGGAACCCACCTTCATCCACAACGAGGAAAAAGGGGGGGAGGGGGCCATTTCAACAAAGAATTTGAAAGTTAGAAGAATTAAGTTGAAAGGCCAGAAAAGTACAGGGGCCAGATTCACGAAGCAGTTACGCAAGTACTTACAAACCTGGGGCCAGATTCACGAAGCAGTTACGTAAGTACTTACACACCTGGGGCCAGATTCACGAAGCAGTTACGCAAGTACTTACAAAACTGGGGCCAGATTCACGAAGCAGTTACGTAAGTACTTACAAACCTGGGGCCAGATTCACGAAGCAGTTACGTAAGTACTTACAAACCTGGGGCCAGATTCACGAAGCGTTACGTAAGTACTTACAAACCTGGGGCCAGATTCACGAAGCAGTTACGTAAGTACTTACACACCTGGGGCCAGATTCACGAAGCAGTTACGTAAGTACTTACAAACCTGGGACCAGATTCACGAAGCAGTTACGTAAGTACTTATAAACCTGGGGCCAGATTCACGAAGCAGTTTCGCAAGTACTTACAAACGTGTACATCTTTCTTCAAATCTTTGACGGCTTTGGTTACATTTATTAAACAGTTTACAAGCATGAAAACTTGCCAATCAACTGTTGTTATAAACAGCCTCCTGGTGCTTCCGAGCTCATTAACTGTTTAATAATTGTAAACAAAGCCGCCAAAGATTGAGAAAAGATGTACATGTTTGTAAGTGTTGGCGTAACTGCTTCGTGAATCTGGCCCCAGGTGTGTAAGTACTTGCGAAACTGCTTCGTGAAAGCACAGCTAAGTAAATCCACGATTACCTAACAGACAGAAGTCAGAAAGTAACACATTAAGTTTGGGGGAACTAGATCCCCTGGCATCTAGTGAGAGCCGGTCTTGGGAACCGGTCGGCCGAGCGGACAGCACACTGGATGCGTAATCCTGTGGTCCTGGGTTCGATCCCAGGGCGTCGACGAGAAACAATGGGCAGAGTTTCACCCTATGCCCCTGTTACCTAGCAGTGAAATAGTACCTGGGTGTTAGTCAGCTGTCACGGGCTGCTTCCTGGGGGTGGAGGCCTGGTCGAGGACCGGGCCGCGGGGATACTAAAAGCCCCGAAATCATCTCAAGATAACGGCAAAGGGTCTGAATAACATTGTTTGGATGACTGCACGGTAAAGGTGATCCCAATAGAGGTAGTTGTGGTGGTAGTTGTGGTGGTAGTTGTGGTGGTAGTTGTGGTGGTAGTTGTGGTGGTGGTTGTGGTGGTAGTTGTGGTGGTAGTTGTGGTGGTAGTTGTGGTGGTGGTTGTGGTGGTAGTTGTGGTGGTAGTTGTGGTGGTAGTTGTGGTGGTAGTTGTGGTGGTGGTTGTGGTGGTAGTTGTGGTGGTAGTTGTGGTGGTAGTTGTGGTGGTAGTTGTGGTGGTAGTTGTGGTGGTAGTTGTGGTGGTGGTTGTGGTGGTAGTTGTGGTGGTGGTTGTGGTGGTAGTTGTGGTGGTAGTTGTGGTGGTAGTTGTGGTGGTAGTTGTGGTGGTAGTTGTGGTGGTAGTTGTGGTGGTAGTTGTGGTGGTAGTTGTGGTGGTGGTTGTGGTGGTAGTTGTGGTGGTAGTTGTGGTGGTGGTTGTGGTGGTAGTTGTGGTGGTAGTTGTGGTGGTAGTTGTGGTGGTAGTTGTGGTGGTAGTTGTGGTGGTGGTTGTGGTGGTAGTTGTGGTGGTGGTTGTGGTGGTGGTTGTGGTGGTGGTTGTGGTGGTGGTTGTGGTGGTAGTTGTGGTGGTAGTTGTGGTGGTGGTTGTGGTGGTGGTTGTGGTGGTAGTTGTGGTAGCCCTCTGGTGGACATACTGTCGAGTTCTCAATAACCTGAACTTCAGATAGAACAGCCCTCTAATCTAGTCTATGTCAGACAGACTAGTACGTGTGAAAGTTGGTTATTATTGTAGGAGCACAACAATCACTTTCTGTAGTTGAGTGATAAGTAACTCACTCCACTATACTTAAAAACTTAAGAATAAAAGTAACTGCAGAAGGCCTATTGGCCCAAACTGCAGAAGGCCTATTGGCCCATACGAGGCGGCTCCTATTTATAACCACCCAATCCCACTCATATACATGTCCAAACCACGTTTGAAACAATCAAGGGACCCCACCTCAACCACGTTACGCGGTAATTGGTTTCACAAATCAACAACCCTGTTACCGAACCAGTATTTACCCAGGTCTTTCCTAAATATGGAGGCTAGCTCTCAACCTGTCTCTGCAGGACATAATAAAACATATATTCTCTATAGCATTGTATGAGGGGAGTGAATTTTCAAGGGAAATCGCCAAGACATTAGACTATATAGCACTTGTAAGGGGCCACGATAAGGATTTGGGATGGGACGAGGGAAAGGAATGGTGCCCAAAAACTTGTGGACGGTCTGGGATTGAACACCGACCTGCATGAAGCGACACCGTCGCTCTACCGTCCAGCCCAAGTGGTTGAGATATCACTGTATAAATGAATGACAAGGTAGTGGAAGAAAATAAATTAATACAAACTCCTGTATTTGTCGACGATATACAGGAAAAGCTCCCTGTATTGTTGTCTATTACATGGGAACCTTTGTTTGGCCTTTTATGATTGGCTCCTCCACAGGGAATCACAACTTGCCCAATTAGCTGCCTTGTCCAGTCTGGCAGCGAGCTCGCTAACTTCTCGTATACTCCCCAAGGGACGTGGCTTGCGTGCATCATGTTGTCAGTGTAGTGGGTTGTGTGTTGGTGTAGCGGTTCTTGTGTCAGTGTAGTGGGTTGTGTGTTGTGTTGGTGTAGCGGTTCTTGTGTCAGTGTAGTGGGATGTGTGTTGGTGTAGCGGTTCTTGTGTCAGTGTAGTGGGTTGTGTGTTGTGTTGGTGTAGCGGTTCTTGTGTCAGTGTAGTGGGATGTGTGTTGGTGTAGCGGTTCTTGTGTCAGTGTAGTGGGTTGTGTGTTGTGTCAGTGTAGCGGTTCTTGTGTCAGTGTAGTGGGTTGTGTGTTGTGTTGGTGTAGCGGTTCTTGTGTCAGTGTAGTGGGTTGTGTTGTGCTGGTGTAGCGGTCCCTGTGTCAGTGTAGTAGGATGTGTGTTGTGCTGGTGTAGCGGTCCCTGTGTCAGTGTAGTAGGATGTGTGTTGTGTTGGTGTAGCGGTCCCTGTGTCAGTGTAGTGGGATGTGTGTTGTGTTGGTGTAGCGGTCCCTGTGTCAGTGTAGTAGGATGTGTGTTGTGTTGGTGTAGCGGTCCCTGTGTCAGTGTAGTGGGATGTGTGTTGTGCTGGTGTAGCGGTCCCTGTGTCAGTGTAGTTAGTTCTTGGGTATAGTGTGTCGTGGTACAGGTGCGTGGAAGCTAGAGGTCAGTCAGCTGGCGGCGTTCAAAAGACGCCTTTAAGCTGGGTTCCCCATCCATTGTTCTCCGTGTGTCATGGGTCCCGTGAAAGCTTGTCCGTATCATCAAGGGCTTCACGGTCAGCCTCACGTCCTTTCAGATCACCTTCTGTGAAGCATCTTTATGCGGAGATGAAACAGGAGATGCGGAGATGAAAGATGAACTCATGCGAAGATGCGGGGCTCGCTATATTTTGATATATATATATATATATATATATATATATATATATATATATATGTCGTACCTAGTAGCCAGAACGCACTTCTCAGCCTACTATGCAAGGCCCAATTTGCCTAATAGGCCAAGTTTTCATGAATTAATGTTTTTTCGACTACCTAACCTACCTAACCTAACCTAACCTAACTTTTTCTGCTACCTAACCTAACCTAACCTATAAAGATAGGTTAGGTTAGGTTAGGTAGGGTTGGTTAGGTTCGGTCATATATCTATGTTAATTTTAACTTCAATAATAAAAAATTGACCTCATACACAATGAAATGGGTAGCTTTATCATTTCATAAGAAAAAAATTAGAGAAAATATAATAATTCATGAAAACTTGGCTTATTAGGCAAATCGGGCCTTGCATAGTAGGCTGAGAAGTGCGTTCTGGCTACTAGGTACGACATATATATATATATATATATATATATATATATATATATATATATATATCTTCCTGCTGCCTGTCTGCCCTGCTATATTTTATATATATATAGTGATAGCACTATATAATGTTCTTCTAGTTTGGTTTAAGGCTTCCGACACGCGCTACGAGGCTTCCGACACGCTACGATGCTTCCGACACGCACTACAAGCCTTCCGACACGCGCTACGAGGCTTCCGACACGCTCTACAAGGCTTCCGACACGCTACGAGGCTTCCGACACACTACAAGGCTTCCTACTCAGGAACTTCGTATCTATAATTGGTATCACTTCCTCCTGAAGTTCAACAATGAAATTAACAGATGTCTTCAAATTAATTGAAGATAGGAAGGCACAGAGCACTTCTGGGACTGTCCAGAGACACTCACCACCGTCTCTGTGTCATTGGGGCTCCCCCAGTGCACGTGAGGAGTCGTGCTCAGTATTGCCTCCTCCCCAGTGCACGAGAGAAGACGTGCTCAGTGCTGCCTCCTCCCCAGTGCACGAGAGGAGTCGTGCTCAGTGCTGCCTTCTCCCCAGTGCACGAGAGAAGACGTGCACAGTGCAGCTCCCCTCTCCAGTGCACGAGAGGAGTCGTGCACAGTGCTGCCCCCTCCCCAGTGCACGAGAGAAGACGTGCTCAGTGCTGTCTTCCTCCCCAGTGCACGAGAGGACTCGTGCACAGTGCAACCCTCCTCCCCAGTGCACGAGAAGAGACGTGCACAGTGCAGCCCCCCCCTCCCCAGTGCACGAGAGAAGACGTGCACAGTGCTACCCCCCTCTCCAGTGCACGAGAGGCGTCGTGCTCAGTGCAGCCCCCCTCCCCAGTGCACGAGAGGACTCGTGCACAGTGCTGCCCCTCCCCAGTTCACGAAAGGTGACGTGCATTGTGCAGCCCCCCTCCCCAGTGCACGAGAGAAGACGTGCACAGTGCAGCTCCCCTCCCCAGTGCACGAGAGGACTCGTGCACAGTGCAGCCTCCGGGGGAAGAAACGCAGCTCAGGTTTACACTCAGCTTTAAAATTCAATAAAAGGTGACGGTGGCCAAGCGGAAGGTTGTGTAGAAGCAGAGGCGCTTGGGAAGCAATTGGCCTGCTGGGGCCGCCATGGCTGGGTACCGGGAGAGTAACCGGGCCGCGGGCCGCCAGGTACCCGAGAGATCATTGTGAGGTGATGTAGAGCTGGAGGAACCCCACAGGAGGCTCTATAGAGGCTGAAGGAACCCCATAGGAGGCTCTATAGAGGCTGAAGGAACCCCACAGGAAGCTCTAGAGGTTGGAGGAACCCCCACAGGAAGCTCTAGAGGTTGGAGGAACCCCACAGGAAGCTCTAGAGGTTGGAGGAACCCCCACAGGAGGTTCTAGAGGCTGGAGTAAGGTTCCACTGAGTTTTTCACTACCGTAATATATATATATATATAATCCAGAGTTATTCTCGGACGCGTGAGGCTATTATGAAGGTAGTGAGGATGGTGGCTGGGTAAGCTTAGAGGATACTGAAGAGTTTAGACTTAAGAAGTCTAAGATGTTAAGTCTAAGAAGTCTATAATGCTCACACTTAAGAAGTGTGAGCATTATAGTTGAGACTGCTGGTCCCTGGCTAGGATTTTTGCCCTACTTCGCTACCTCTCCCACCTGTTCTGCTTCTCTGTCTCTCTCTGTCTCTGTCTCTCTCTCTCTCTCTCTCTCTCTCTCTCTCTCTCTCTCTCTCTCTCTCTCTCTCTCTCTCTCTCTCTCTCTCTCTGTCTGTCTGTCTGTCTGTCTGTCTCTCTCTCTCTCTCTCTCTCTCTCTCTCTCTCTCTCTCTCTCTCTCTCTCTCTCTCTCTCTCTCTCTCTCTGTCTGTCTGTCTGTCTGTCTGTCTGTCTGTCTCTCTCTCTCTCTCTCTCTCTCTCTCTCTCTCTCTCTCTCTCTCTCTCTCTCTCTCTCTCTGTCTGTCTGTCTGTCTGTCTGTCTGTCTGTCTGTCTCTCTCTCTCTCTCTCTCTCTCTCTCTCTCTCTCTCTCTCTCTCTCTCTCTCTCTCTCTCTCTCTCTCTCTCTCTCTCTCTGTCTGTCTCTCTCTCTCTCTCTCTCTCTCTCTCTCTCTCTCTCTCTCTCTCTCTCTCTCTCTCTCTCTCTCTCTCTCTCTCTCTCTCTCTCTCTCTCTCTCTCTAGGTAGGTTCGTCGTCCATTCCCTCCCTCAGTTCCTTCTGCAGACGTGCTTCCTCAAGTTTTCAAGACATGGGTCTCACTCACCGCCTCCTCCTTGGGCAGTAACTATTTTGGTGAGACCTTTCTGGCTCTTGTGTGTATATGTATGTATGTATCTCTCTATATATATACTTTCTTGTGTGTGTGTACTTGTCAGTGTTTGCCTGTAGGGTCGAGCTTCAGATCTTGGACCCAGTCTTTCACTGGTTTTCGTCGACTCTTGTAATGGGTCATACAGTGTAGCCCTGGGACCTACAGTGTAGCCTTGGGACCTACAGTGTAGCCTTGGGACCTACAGTGTAGCCTTGGAACCCTTCCGGCCCTGTGTCCCACAACTTCCGGCCCCGTGTCCCACAACTTCCGGCCCTGTGTCCCACAACTTCCGGCCCCGTGTCCCACAACTTCCGGCCCTGTGTCCCACAACTTCCGGCCCCGTGTCCCACAACTTCCGGCCCTGTGTCCCACAAGTTCCGGCCCTGTGTCCCACAACTTCCGGCCCTGTGTCCCACAACTTCCGGCCCTGTGTCCCACAACTTCTGGCCCTGTGTCCCACAAGTTCTGGCCCTGTGTCCCACAACTTCTGGCCCTGTGTCCCACAAGTTCTGGCCCTGTGTCCCACAACTTCTGGCCCTGTGTCCCACAAGTTCCGGCCCTGTGTCCCACAAGTTCCGGCACTGTGCCATACTAGCCTGAGTGGCAACGTGACTCGTTGTCATGGCAACCCCCACAAGCCAACTAGGTGGACTCTCTCACCTGGAAGTTACTTAAATGCTTAATTACTTTTCTTGGAACAACGTTTTTAGACGAAGACGATAACAATTACGTACAAAAACAACAGTTTGAGGGTCGTCTGGATGTTAAATATAGGTGGTGATTAGTGCAGTGATGATACGGAATAGTTCCAGGTACCGGGAAGGTACCTGGTACCTTCAGGATACCAAGAAGAAGGTATTGACAAGAAGGTACCTGCAGGACATGCAGGTATCCCCTTTTACGTCCCTTGTCCCAGGTGAGGGGGAAGAAAAGGTGGGTTTCTTGGTGGAGGGATAGTGAGGGGATAGGGAAGAGTGTTGGAGGCTACTTCAGGGGTAGGGGAGAGAGAGAGGGAGGGGTCCTGGGGGAGGGGGGATAGGGGACAGTGTTGGAGGCTACTTCAGGGGTAGGAGAGAGAGAGAGGGAGGGGGTCCTGGGGGAGGGGGGATAGGGGACAGTGTTGGAGGCTACTTCAGGGGTAGGAGAGAGAGAGAGGGAGGGGTCCTGGGGGAGGGGGGATAGGGGAGAGTGTTGGAGGCTACTTCAGGGGTAGGAGAGAGAGAGAGGGAGGGGGTCCTGGGGGAGGGGGGATAGGGGAGAGTGTTGGAGGCTACTTCAGGGGTAGGGGAGAGAGAGAGGGAGGGGTCCTGGGGGAGGGGGGATAGAGGAGAGTGTTGGAGGCTACTTCAGGGGTAGGAGAGAGAGAGAGGGAGGGGTCCTGGGGGAGGGGGGATAGGGGAGAGTGTTGGAGGCTACTTCAGGGGTAGGAGAGAGAGAGAGGGAGGGGTCCTGGGGGAGGGGGGATAGGGGACAGTGTTGGAGGCTACTTCAGGGGTAGGAGAGAGAGAGAGGGAGGGGTCCTGGGGGAGGGGGGATAGGGGAGAGTGTTGGAGGCTACTTCAGGGGTAGGAGAGAGAGAGAGGGAGGGGTCCTGGGGGAGGGGGGATAGGGGAGAGTGTTGGAGGCTACTTCAGGGGTAGGGGAGAGAGAGAGGGAGGGGTCCTGGGGGAGGGGGGATAGGAGAGAGTGTTGGAGGCTACTTCAGGGGTAGGAGAGAGAGAGAGGGAGGGGTCCTGGGGGAGGGGGGATAGGGGAGAGTGTTGGAGGCTACTTCAGGGGTAGGAGAGAGAGAGAGGGAGGGGTCCTGGGGGAGGGGGGATAGGGGAGAGTGTTGGAGGCTACTTCAGGGGTAGGAGAGAGAGAGAGGGAGGGGTCCTGGGGGAGGGGGGATAGGGAACAGTGTTGGAGGCTACTTCAGGGGTAGGAGAGAGAGAGAGGGAGGGGGTCCTGGGAGGATTGTTAGGGTGGTGGCGGAATTAATCTCGAGAGACCTCAAAGCGTTCCGGAACAACTGATGCCTCGGCTTAGGAAACAGTTGGCTATTGGGATGCCGGTCCACAGCCTCCACGGTGCGGCAAGAGGAGAGGGAAATACAGGAGAGAAGAACAATAATATGGATAGAAAGATGAGATTAAAAGGGGTGTATGAAGAATAAGAATAATCAAGACTGAAGAGAAGAAAGGGGAGGGGGAGCAGATGTACTGTGTGGGAGGGGCGGAGATAGAGGAGTAGTGCAGAGTAAATATATGTAGGAAGAGTAGGTGAGGTACCTGACGAACTGCAGGATAGGGGAGTGGAGGAGGAGGAGGAGGAGGCCAAGGGGAAGAGGGAGTGGAGGAGGCCGGGAGGGAAGAGTGCAGGGAGGGTTCAGGGAGAGTGCAGGGAGAGTGCAGGGAGAGTGCAGGTGGCCGCCACTCAACACACCATCCGGGGCGAGGTTCGTCCACTCACGTCTGGTACCACGAGCCACACACTCAAGCTTACAGTGAATTGTTTAACACAATCCATCTCAATAAATCCGGATGTCTGTTTCTACGCCAGGCAGCTGTGCCAGGCAGCCGTGCTAGGCTTGGATACAATGTGCACTCTGATACAATCGGACGGAATTCAACCAAATTGTTCATGGCTTTCCCTTTTGAGGTGAGGAAGGTCATAGGTCATGTGGGATGCCAACTCCAAAGGCTCAGCCTTCAGGGATAACTATTCTCGTGCAGTAACTACGTTTGAAGTTTTTTCTCGATAAATTCATAATTCGCTATGCTCGGAGGGGGCCCTCCTTGGCGCCCCTCGTGTGAGTGGGGGTAGGGGGAATACTCACCAAGTTATGCTTGCGGGAGTTGAGCTCTGGCTCTTTGGTCCCGCCTCTCAACTGTCAATCAACTGATGAACAGATTCTACAATCTACTGGGCTCTATCATATCCACATTTGAAACTGTGTATGGAGTCAGCCTCCACCACATCACTGCCTAATGCATTCCATTTGTGATTGGTAGTGAGGTGGGAAGTGCCTGGGAATAGTGAGGGGGTGAAAGGCTGAGGGGATCTGGGAGCCAGGGAGCTGGGGGGGGGGGGCAGATGGGGTCTGGGTAATTAGGGAGATCTGAAGTGCATAGTGGGTCTGAAAGATATAGTGGGGCTGAGAGACATAGTGGGTCTGAGAGGCATAGTGGGTCTGAAAGACATAGTGGGTCTGAGAGGCATATGGGGGCTGAGAGGCATAGTGGGTCTGAGAGGCATAGGGGAGATGATACATAGTGTTAAGGCCTGTGGGAGGGTTAAGGCCTGTGGGAGGGTTAAGGCCTGCGACTCACGTTAGGGTTAAGGTCATCACAAATGCTTCCTAACCAACCATTAACAATACTTTAGTCTTGAACACAATCCAGAACTAAAGTATACTCTGAACTGAATATACACAGAGAACACTTGTGTGTAGTGATGGTAGTGTTGGGAGATGGTGTGCAGGCTGCTTCAGGTGGTGTCGAGGGGTGTGCAGGCTGCTTCAGGTGGTGTCGAGGGGTGTGCAGGCTGCTTCAGGTGGTGTCGAGGGGTGTGCAGGCTGCTTCAGGTGGTGTCGAGGGGTGTGCAGGCTGCTTCAGGTGGTGTCGAGGGGTGTGCAGGCTGCTTCAGGTGGTGTCGAGGGGTGTGCAGGCTGCTTCAGGTGGTGTCGAGGGGTGTGCAGGCTGCTTCAGGTGGTGTCGAGGGGTGTGCAGGCTGCTTCAGGTGGTGTCGAGGACGTACAGGCCGCCCCAGGTGGTGTCGAGGGGTGTGCAACACGCTTCAGGTGGTGTCGTGGGGTGTGCATGCTGCTTCAGGTGGTGTCGAGGGGTGTGCAGGCTGCTTCAGGTGGTGTCGAGGGGTGTGCAGGCTGCTTCAGGTGGTGTCGAGGGGTGTGCAGGCTGCTTCAGGTGGTGTCGAGGGGTGTGCAGGCTGCTTCAGGTGGTGTCGAGGGGTGTGCAGGCTGCTTCAGGTGGTGTCGAGGGGTGTGCAGGCTGCTTCAGGTGGTGTCGAGGGGTGTGCAGGCTGCTTCAGGTGGTGTCGAGGGGTGTGCAGGCTGCTTCAGGTGGTGTCGAGGGGTGTGCAGGCTGCTTCAGGTGGTGTCGAGGGGTGTGCAGGCTGCTTCAGGTGGTGTCGAGGGGTGTGTAGGCTGCTTCAGGTGGTGTCGAGGGGTGTGCAGGCTGCTTCAGGTGGTGTCGAGGGGTGTGCAGGCTGCTTCAGGTGGTGTCGAGGGGTGTGCAGGCTGCTTCAGGTGGTGTCGAGGGGTGTGCAGGCTGCTTCAGGTGGTGTCGAGGGGTGTGCAGGCTGCTTCAGGTGGTGTCGAGGGGTGTGCAGGCTGCTTCAGGTGGTGTCGAGGACGTACAGGCCGCCCCAGGTGGTGTCGAGGGGTGTGCAACACGCTTCAGGTGGTGTCGTGGGGTGTGCATGCTGCTTCAGGTGGTGTCGAGGGGTGTGCAGGCTGCTTCAGGTGGTGTCGAGGGGTGTGCAGACTGCTTCAGGTGGTGTCGAGGGGTGTGCAGGCTGCTTCAGGTGGTGTCGAGGGGTGTGCATGCTGCTTCAGGTGGTGTCGAGGGGTGTGCAGGCTGCTTCAGGTGGTGTCGAGGGGTGTGCCGGCTGCTTCAGGTGGTGTCGAGGGGTGTGCAGGCTGCTTCAGGTGGTGTCGAGGGGTGTGCAGGCTGCTTCAGGTGGTGTCGAGGACGTACAGGCCGCCCCAGGTGGTGTCGAGGACGTACAGGCCGCCCCAGGTGGTGTCGAGGACGTACAGGCCGCCCCAGGTGGTGTCGAGGACGTACAGGCCGCCCCAGGTGGTGCCGAGGACGTACAGGCCGCCCCAGATGGTGTCGAGGGACGTGCAGGCCGCCCCAGGTGGTGTCGAGGACGTACAGGCCGCCCCAGGTGGTGTCGAGGACGTACAGGCCGCCCCAGGTGGTGTCGAGGACGTACAGGCCGCCCCAGGTGGTGTCGAGGACGTACAGGCCGCCCCAGGTGGTGTCGAGGACGTACAGGCCGCCCCAGATGGTGTCGAGGACGTGCAGGCCGCCCCAGATGGTGTCGAGGACATGCAGGCCGCCCCAGATGGTGTCGAGGACGTGCAGGCCGCCCCAGATGGTGTCAAAGGGTGTGCAGGCCGCCCCAGGTGGTGTCAAGGGGCGTGCAGGCCGCCCCAGGTGGTGTCGAGGACGTACAGGCCGCCCCAGGTGGTGTCGAGGACGTGCAGGCCGCCCCAGGTGGTGTCGAGGACGTGCAGGCCGCCCCAGGTGGTGTCGAGGACGTGCAGGCCGCCCCAGGTGGTGTCGAGGACGTACAGGCCGCCCCAGATGGTGTCAAAGGGTGTGCAGGCCGCCTCAGCTGGTGTCGTGGGGTGTGCAGGCCGCCTCAGGTGGTGTCGAGGGACGTGCAGGCCGCCCCAGGTGGTGTCGAGGAGCGTGCAGGCCGCCCCAGGTGGTGTCGAGGACGTACAGGCCGCCCCAGGTGGTGTCGAGGACGTACAGGCCGCCCCAGGTGGTGTCGAGGACGTACAGGCTGCCCCAGATGGTGTCGAGGACGTGCAGGCCGCCCCAGATGGTGTCGAGGACGTGCAGGCCGCCCCAGATGGTGTCGAGGACATGCAGGCCGCCCCAGATGGTGTCGAGGACGTGCAGGCCGCCCCAGATGGTGTCAAAGGGTGTGCAGGCCGCCCCAGGTGGTGTCAAGGGGCGTGCAGGCCGCCCCAGGTGGTGTCGAGGACGTACAGGCCGCCCCAGGTGGTGTCGAGGACGTACAGGCCGCTCCAGGTGGTGTCGAGGACGTACAGGCCGCCCCAGGTGGTGTCGAGGACGTACAGGCCGCCCCAGGTGGTGTCGAGGACGTGCAGGCTGCCCCAGGTGGTGTCGAGGACGTACAGGCCGCCCCAGGTGGTGTCGAGGACGTACAGGCCGCCCCAGGTGGTGTCGAGGACGTACAGGCCGCCCCAGGTGGTGTCGAGGACGTACAGGCCGCCCCAGGTGGTGTCGAGGACGTACAGGCTGCCCCAGATGGTGTCGAGGACGTGCAGGCAGCCCCAGATGGTGTCGAGGACGTGCAGGCCGCCCCAGATGGTGTCGAGGACATGCAGGCCGCCCCAGATGGTGTCGAGGACGTGCAGGCCGCCCCAGATGGTGTCAAAGGGTGTGCAGGCCGCCCCAGGTGGTGTCAAGGGGCGTGCAGGCCGCCCCAGGTGGTGTCAAGGGACGTGCAGGCCGCCTCAGGTGGTGTCGAGGGGCGTGCAGGTCGCCCCAGGTGGCTCAAACACCAGGCCTAATTCACGATGAAGGACGCGAGCCACCTTCGCTGTGGCACAACTTTAACCCCTGTGACCTAGTGACACAAAGGTGGCTTTCATTCATAAGTCAGGTGCGTAGAGCCCTTACTACCGCCCTCCTGTCTCGTAGCGTTGAAGGAGAGGCGTCAAGTGATCGTTGTTGATAGTATTGGTGTATTGGAGGGGTTGTCTAGCAGGTGTGTGGGTGTCTAGCAGGTGTGTGGGTGTCTAGCAGGTGTATGGGGGGTTGTGCTAGTGTGTGGGGGGTGTCTAGCAGGTGTGTGGGGGTTGTGGTAGTGTATGGGGGTGTTTAGCAGGTGTGTGGGTGTCTAGCAGGTGTGTGGGGTGGGTTGTGGCAGTGTGTGGGGGGTGTCTAGCAGGTGTGTGGTGGGTTGTGGTAATGTGTGGTGGTGTCTAGCAGGTGTGTAGGTGTCTAGCAGATATGTGGGGGTTGTGGTAGTGTGTGTGTGGGTGTCTACCAGGTGTGTGGGTGTCTAGCAGGTGTGTGGAGGTGCAACAGGTGTGTACCTCCAGCATGTACAAGACAAGGACCACTCGTCAGACTCACCAATGAATCTCTCGTAAAAGAAATAAAAAGGAATATAATAATAATAAAAATAATAATTATTGATAATGTCTTATCACAGCCATAATCACATAAGATAAAAAAAACCACACTTGTCTATTTGAGAAAATTATGTAAGCAATTGACACCAAGTCTTTCGCACTCTCCCTGAGTGCTTTCTCAAAGTCTGAGTGTGTGGGTAGGACCAGACGTCTAATCTCAACGTCTAATCTTATTAGAAGTTGAAATATAAGTCTCGTCCAGTTAGTTTTAACAACTGGTATCAGGGACCAATATTTGGATCCTCATTTAGCAAGTTAACAGTTAGTAAAGGTGGGTTATGGCTGCTGTTAACACTCTCGTGCTTGTCTGGTAGGTAAACAGGTAGCCATTACTGGCATTGTGGCTCACCTGGGGCCAGATTCACGAAGCAGTTACGCAAGCATTTAGGGGCCAGATTCACGAAGCAGTTACGCAAGCATTTACGAACCAGGGGCCAGATTCAAGAAGCAGTTACACAAGTACTTACGAACCTGGGGCCAGATTCACGAAGCAGTTACGCAAGCACTTAGGGGCCAGATTCAAGAAGCAGTTACGCAAGTACTTACGAACCTGGGGCCAGATACACGAAGCAGTTACGCAAGTACTTACGAACAAGGGACCAGATTCAAGAAGAAGTTACGCAAGCACTTACGAACCTGGGCCCAGATTCAAGAAGCAGTTACGCAAGTACTTACGAACCTGGGGCCAGATTCACGAAGCAGTTACGCAAGCACTTACGAACCTGGGGCCAGACTCACGAAGCAGTTACGCAAGCACTGACGAGCCTGTCCCATCTTTTCTCAATCTTTGGCGGCTTTGTTTACAATTATTAAACAGTTAATGAGCTCCGAAGCACCAGGAGGCTGTTTATAACAATAACAACAGTTGATTGGCAAGTTTTCATGCTTGTAAACTGTTTAATAAATGTAACCAAAGCCGTCAAAGATTGAGGAAAGATGTACACGTTCGTAAGTGCTTGCGTAATTGCTTCTTGAATCTGGCCCCTGGTTCGTAAGTACTTGGGTAACTGCTTCTTGAATCTGACCCCTTGGTCGTAAGTACTTGCGTAACTGCTTCTTGAATCTGGCCCCAGGTTCGTAAGTACTTGCGTAACTGCTTCTTGAATCTGGCCCCGGGTTCGTAAGTACTTGCGTAAATGCTTCTTGAATCTGGCCCCCAGGTTCGTAAGTACTTGCGTAAATGCTTCGTGAATCTGGCCCCAGGTTCGTAAGTACTTGCGTAACTGCTTCTTGAATCTGGCCCCTGGTTCGTAAGTACTTGCGTAACTGCTTCTTGAATCTGACTCCTGGTTCGTAAGTACTTGCGTAACTGCTTCTTGAATCTGGCCCCAGGTTCGTAAGTGCTTGCGTAACTGCTTCTAGAATCTAGCCCCTGGTTCGTAAGTACTTGAATAACTGCTTCTTGAATCTGACCCCTTGTTCGTAAGTACTTGCGTAACTGCTTCTTGAATCTGGCCCCAGGTTCGTAAGTACTTGCGTAACTGCTTCTTGAATCTGGCCCCGGGTTCGTAAGTACTTGCGTAACTGCTTCGTGAATCTGGCCCCAGGTTCGTAAGTACTTGCTTAACTGCTTCTTGAATCTGGCCCCAGGTTCGTAAGTACTTGCGTAAATGCTTCGTGAATCTGGCCCCAGGTTCGTAAGTGCTTGCGTAACTGCTTCTTGAATCTGGCCCCAGGTTCGTAAGTACTTGCGTAACTGCTTCTTGAATCTGGCCCCAGGTTCGTAAGTACTTGCGTAACTGCTTCTTGAATCTGGCCCCAGGTTCGTAAGTACTTGCGTAACTGCTTCTAGAATCTGGCCCCTGGTTCGTAAGTACTTGCGTAACTGCTTCTTGAATCTGGCCCCCAGGTTCGTAAGTGCTTGCGTAACTGCTTCTAGAATCTGGCCCCAGGTTCGTAAGTACTTGCGTAACTGCTTCTTGAATCTGGCCCCAGGTTCGTAAGTACTTGCGTAACTGCTTCTAGAATCTGGCCCCTGGTTCGTAAGTACTTGCGTAACTGCTTCTTGAATCTGGCCCCCAGGTTCGTAAGTACTTGCGTAACTGCTTCTTGAATCTGGCCCCAGGTTCGTAAGTACTTGCGTAACTGCTTCTTGAATCTGGCCCCAGGTTCGTAAGTACTTGCGTAACTGCTTCTAGAATCTGGCCCCTGGTTCGTAAGTACTTGCGTAACTGCTTCTTGAATCTGGCCCCCAGGTTCGTAAGTACTTGCGTAACTGCTTCTTGAATCTGGCCCCCAGGTTCGTAAGTACTTGCGTAACTGCTTCTTGAATCTGGCCCCTGGTTCGTAAGTACTTGCGTAAATGCTTCGTGAATCTGGCCCCAGGTTCGTAAGTACTTGCGTAACTGCTTCTTGAATCTGGCCCCAGGTTCGTAAGTACTTGCGTAACTGCTTCTTGAATCTGGCCCCCAGGTTCGTAAGTGCTTGCGTAACTGCTTCTTGAATCTGGCCCCCAGGTTCGTAAGTGCTTGCGTAACTGCTTCGTGAATCTGGCCCCTAAGTGCTTGCGTAAATGCTTCGTGAATCTGGCCCCTTGGTCTCTTCCTATCGGTATTTACGTGGAGTGGGTGGGGAAAATTACCGGTCTTTCCCTAGAATGACTGCGGGGAAAGTAATATTATTTCCCTGCAGGGACTGCGAAGGCGCCAGTCTTTCTCTGTGGTTGTGTGGGGGGGAGGGGGGAGTGCAGGTGTGTACGAGAGGAGACAGGTGTGTGGGAGGGAGAAGTGCAGGTGTGTTAGGGGAGGATATACGCGTGATATCCACCCCATTCATTAGCTTAATGGGTGTGAGAGTGGCTTGGTGTTTAATGGGGACCATTTGTAGGTATCTCTGTCAGCACCAGCTGAGGTGAGCGTTGACAGCTGCCTCGTATCCGTCTATAATGTTGACAGCTCCCCGTACCTTTCCCCCCCCCTCCCCTCGTCTACAAAGTTGACAGCTCCCCGTACCCCTTCTACAATGTTGACAGCTGCTCCTACCCCCTTCTACAATGTTGACAGCTCCCGTACCCCGTCTACGATGTTGACAGCTGCCCGTACCCCGTCTACAATGTTGACAGCTCCCCCTACCCCCCCCCCCCCCACGTCTACAAAGTTGACAGCTCCCCGTACCCCTTCTACAATGTTGACAGCTCCCGTACCCCCTGTCTACGATGTTGACTTCGGTCAAGTTCCGTCAGCTGGGGCAAACTTACCGCTGGTAATGAGCAGACTTACAAACTTGACAATCTCCAACCCATAATTAACTGCTAATTTACGCTATTATAACTTTGTGATAGCATGGGGGGGGGGGTTTGTGTGTGGTCTCCATGTTGAAGAATGATTCAATAATTAGTAGTGAATGTTTTCACAGTGGCGTGTGATAGGCTGTTTTTGGCGGGAGTCTGGGGCCAGATTCACGACGCAAGCACGCAGATTCACTACGCAGATTGTTACGCAAGCACTTACGAACCTGTACATCTTTGCTCAATTTCTTGGCGGCTTTGTTTATAATTATTAAACAGTTAATGAGCTCCGAAGCACCAGGAGGCTGTTTATAACTATACCAACAGTTGATTGGAATGTGTTCATGCTTGTAAACTGTTTAATAAATGTAACCAAAGTGCTGCTTTGTTTTTCAGAGTGGTAGACAGTTGAAGCAAGTGATAATAGAAGGCGGTGGAGGCTAAAACCGTCAGTAGGTTCAGAGTCACGTGACTATTTATTACATATATTACATAATACATATTACATAAGAGTAAGAATTACAGTAACATTACTAGTAATATTGACACACTATACTAGTAGTAATGAGGTGATTAATGATTAATAAAAATGATTAATAAAAATGATAATAAATTATGTTTCAGCTCAAGTGTGTCTCATAACGACTCTTGTCTTATTGGCTGTTGTTTCCCTCGGACAGGACCAATGAGCGTGAAGAATGTTGGTGAGTGGGCGTGGCATCGTGTGGGCGGTCGGGGTGATCGTCCTGGTGGGCGGAGTGACCCAGCGGGTGGAGGCGAGGGCGGCCCTCTCACAGGAAATGGTAAGTTCTCCCTCTCATTTTTTTAAGTAGAGAGGAAGGAGAGGCATAGGTGAAGGGAAGTATAGAAGTGGGAAATACAGTGAGAGGTATGAAAGCTGGCGGACTGTCCGCCTTGCTGACACCATGTGGGCTGTCCGCCTTGCTGACACCATGTGGGCTGTCCGCCTTGCTGACACCATGTGGGCTGTCCGCCTTGCTGACACCATGTGGGCTGTCCGCCTTGCTGACACCATGTGGGCTGTCCGCCTTGCTGACACCATGTGGGCTGTCCGCCTTGCTGACACCATGTGGGCTGTCCGCCTTGCTGACACCATGTGGGCTCTCCGCCTTGCTGACACCATGTGGGCTCTCCGCCTTGCTGACACCATGTGGGTTGTCCGCCTTGCTGACACCATGTGGGCTGTCCGCCTTGCTGACTCCATGTGGGCTGTCCGCCTTGCTGACACCATGTGGGCTGTCCGCCTTGCTGACACCATGTAGGCTGTCCGCCTTGCTGACACCATGTGGGCTGTCCGCCTTGCTGACACCATGTAGGCTGTCCGCCTTGCTGACACCATGTGGGCTGTCCGCCTTGCTGACAACCTGTGGGCTGTCCGCCTTGCTGACAACCTGTGTGGGTGTTGGCTCCTCCCTCTCACCTGCCACAAACTGTGCTGGTGGTGCAAACCGTCCTCTTAAAAATAACGTCACTTTTGGCTCGTATGCGCACTATGGCCAAATTTGGACGTAATTTGAAATGAAATCGACTCACAAAAGTGACGTTCTGTTCCGTTTTCTATTTGAGTCGCCCGGCGTACGCGGAGACGTTAGAAGAGGACACTTTAAATTAACGTTTTTCATAACGTTTTGAAACTTTATGAGAATTTCCTGCCCACCTAACCTATCAGAGGACCCTTAACTTACTGTTGTTGAAAAAAAATCCCAAATTTATTTTCATTTTTTTTTCATTTTCAAATTACGTCCAAATTCGGCCATACGGACAAACGGCCAAAAGCGACGTTCTTTTTAAGAGGACAGGTTGGGTGGTGTCCCCCTTCATAGAAAGTGGAATCTGTCAGTAGAAACATATAGTAACAGCTTATCTGAACACGGCTATAGTGATAGCTTCTTCAAGAGTAAGCTGAGTGACATGGTTAGCTGGGTATCCCGCCTATATGGTGAAAATTCGCTTGAACGAATTTCAGAATGAATTTTTTTTCTAGAAAAAGTCGTAAGTGTAAATCTCCGCTCTCAGCAGCGCATGATGACTGATGCGCTGTCAGGGTTGACGAGATAGGTACAATGACGGTGGTTGAGCAGTAGAAAGTTAATTGTAGTTTGGTGCTCTCTAAGGTGAAATATTGTTGCACACTAACAGCCCCATTCGAAGCTGGAGAAATTGCTGACCTGGAGAGCGTGCAAAGTTTTCTTACGGTGCAAATTCACTCGGAAAAACACTAATATTGGAGCTGCTTAGCAATTTTAAATCTGTATTCTCTAGAACGCAGCAGCCGGCAGCTCTATCCACTGAGCCACCAGCATATCCCTGGGGTCTATGGTTCAAGGCTTGTACGGTCCGAGAGAATGAAATGTTGCTGTCAAAGATATGGGCCAGTCCTCGAGTTATCTTGCAAGACTTAGAGCTAACTAAGTCTTGCAAGATAGATGATAGAGCTAACTAAGTCTTGCAAGATAGATGATAGAGCTAACTAAGTCTTGCAAGATAGATGACTATCATCTAGCTTGCAAGACTTAGCTAGCAACACTTAGTGGGCCAGCCAGAGGCTTAGGGCCCGCGCAGGAATATCCCTGCGCAAAAAAAAAAACTTGCAAAACTTAGTCATCCTGCCTGGCGCTGATTGGTTCCTATGGCAGGTAAAAAGCGTCGTGGTTTTGCCGAGATATCATAAATGATTGATAACTGTTGAAAACTCTATGGAAAACAAACCCCACATTTCACACTTCATAGGAGACCCTGGGATTCGGAATACGAGCAGATCCTTAAAGGTGTTCCTTGAAGCCGACCCTAGACCTACCTATGACAGCCCTATACCACCAATGTGCCATCTTAAATAGTTGGGTGACGCTAGCCACAATAGTCAGGGCCTCTAACCTTGAAGACAGTAACTGTCTTCCTCGTGTATAGATTATTGTATGAATTAAAGTAAGTCTGGGATGTGTTTAGTATTGGTGGTGGAGGTGGGTGGTATTTTGCATATAAATTGACAGTGATGAGATGAACTGACAGGAAAAATGTGAAGGGAAGGGTGCTGGGAGAGGTAGAGTGAGAGAGGTGGGAATGGAGGGAGGGGAGAGGCGGATAGGGAGGGAGTGGGAGAGGCGGATAGGGAGGGAGGGGAGAGGCGGATAGGGAGGGAGTGGGAGAGGCGGATAGGGAGGGAGTGGGAGAGACAGGAAGGGATCTGGAGGGAAGGAGAAGGGAGCAATATTGTTTGTGATCTTAATTTACTTCCTTGTTGCTGGAGAAGTGGGATGGGTTGAGGCAGGGAGTGGGCTGGGACGTGTGTTGACTTAGAGGCAGCTAGGGGAGTGGGCTGGGACGTGGGTTGACTTAGAGTCAGCTAGGGAGTTGGCTGGGACGTGGGTTGACTTAGAGGCAGCTAGGGGAGTGGGCTGGGACGTGGGTTGACTTAGAGGCAGCTAGGGGAGTGGGCTGGGACGTGGGTTGGCTTAGAGGCAGCTAGGGGAGTGGGCTGGGACGTGGGTTGACTTAGAGGCAGCTAGGGAGTGGGCTGGGACGTGGGTTGACTTAGAGGCAGCTAGGGAGTGGGCTGGGACGTGGGTTGGCTTAGAGGCAGCTAGGGGAGTGGGCTGGGACGTGGGTTGACTTAGAGGCAGCTAGGGAGTGGGCTGGGACGTGGGTTGACTTAGAGGCAGCTAGGGAGTGGGCTGGGACGTGGGTTGACTTAGAGGCAGCTAAGGAGTGGGCTGGGACGTGGGTTGACTTAGAGGCAGCTAGGGGAGTGGGCTGGGACGTGGGTTGACTTAGAGGCAGCTAGGGAGTGGGCTAGGACGTGGGTTGACTTAGAGGCAGCTAGGGAGTGGGCTGGGACGTGGGTTGACTTAGAGGCAGCTAGGGAGTGGGCTGTGACGTGGGTTGACTTAGAGGCAGCTAGGGAGTGGGCTGGGACGTGGGTTGACTTAGAGGCAGCTAGGGAGTGGGCTGGGACGTGGGTTGACTTAGAGGCAGCTAAGGAGTGGGCTGGGACGTGGGTTGACTTAGAGGCAGCTAGGGAGTGGGCTGGGACGTGGGTTGACTTAGAGGCAGCTAAGGAGTGGGCTGGGACGTGGGTTGACTTAGAGGCAGCTAAGGAGTGGGCTGGGACGTGGGTTGACTTAGAGGCAGCTAAGGAGTGGGCTGGGACGTGGGTTGACTTAGAGGCAGCTAGGGAGTGGGCTGGGACGTGGGTTGACTTAGAGGCAGCTAGGGAAGTGGGCTGGGACGTGGGTTGACTTAGAGGCAGCTAGGGAAGTGGGCTGGGACGTGGGTTGACTTAGAGGCAGCTAAAGAGTGGGCTGGGACGTAAGTTAAGGTGATGAGATATGTCTACATAAATCCTAGCTCAGTTTATTGTCAGTGTTCGATAGATTTTGATCACAATACAACACACATGCACCAGGTGAGTACACGGTGAGTACACGGTGAGTACACGGTGAGTACACGGTGAGTACAGAAGGTGCTACTACACGGGTACTGTCCTTATATGTAACGGGTAAAGTTTAGATCCTGTCACTTCCTATGAGGCCGTGTGAACAACAGCATGAGGGACTTCTCAGTGTACTTCATGTGGTGGCTAAGCCGGCCTGGTCGTCCCGTAGCCAGCCGGCCTGGTCGTCCCGTAGCCAGCCGGCCTGGTCGTCCCGTAGCCAGCCGGCCTGGTCGTCCCGTAGCCAGCCGGCCTGGTCGTCCCATAGCCAGCCGGCCTGGTCGTCTCGTCTGGTGTAGCGGAGTTTATCTCATTGTAATTTCCTGCTGCCCGCCTCGTCCCTAGCACTCTATGCCGCAGAAAGTCTAGGATATGGCCAGGGTACCCTGCAGCTATCCTGGAGGTGGGGTGGTGATGCCTCTCTCACTCCTGGAGGTGGTGATGCCTCTCTCACGCCTGGTGGTGGGGTGGTGATGCCTCTCTCACTCCTGGAGGTGGGATGGTGATGCCTCTCTCACTCCTGGAGGTGGGGTGGTGATGCCTCTCTCACTCCTGGAGGTGGGGTGGTGATGCCTCTCTCACTCCTGGAGGTGGGGTGGTGATGCCTCTCTCACTCCTGGAGGTGGGGTGGTGATGCCTCTCTCACTCCTGGAGGTGGGGTGGTGATGCCTCTCTCACTCCTGGAGGTGGGGTGGTGATGCCTCTCTCACTCCTGGAGGTGGGGTGGTGATGCCTCTCTCACTCCTGGAGGTGGGGTGGTGATGCCTCTCTCACTCCTGGAGGTGGGGTGGTGATACCTCTCTCACTCCTGGAGGTGGGGGTGGTGATGCCTCTCTCACTCCTGGAGGTGGGGTGGTGATGCCTCTCTCACTCCTGGAGGTGGGGTGGTGATGCCTCTCTCACTCCTGGAGGTGGGGTGGTGATGCCTCTCTCACTCCTGGTGGTGGGGTAGTGATGCCTCTCCCACTCCTGGTGGTGGGGTGGTGATGCCTCTCTCACTCCTGGAGGTGAGGTGATGAATGCCTCTCTCACTCCTGGTGGTGAGGTGATGAATGCCTCTCTCACTCCTGGAGGTGAGGTGATGAATGCCTCTCTCACTCCTGGTGGTGAGGTGATGAATGCCTCTCTCACTCCTGGTGGTGGGGTGGTGATGCCTCTCTCACTCCTGGAGGTGAGGTGATGAATGCCTCTCTCACTCCTGGTGGTGAGGTGATGAATGCCTCTCTCACTCCTGGAGGTGAGGTGATGAATGCCTCTCTCACTCCTGGTGGTGAGGTGATGAATGCCTCTCTCACTCCTGGAGGTGAGGTGATGAATGCCTCTCTCACTCCTGGTGGTGAGGTGATGAATGCCTCTCTCACTCCTGGTGGTGAGGTGATGAATGCCTCTCTCACTCCTGGTGGTGGGGTGGTGATGCCTCTCTCACTCCTGGAGGTGAGGTGATGAATGCCTCTCTCACTCCTGGTGGTGAGGTGATGAATGCCTCTCTCACTCCTGGAGGTGAGGTGATGAATGCCTCTCTCACTCCTGGTGGTGAGGTGATGAATGCCTCTCTCACTCCTGGTGGTGGGGTGGTGATGCCTCTCTCACTCCTGGAGGTGGGGTGGTGATGCCTCTCTCACTCCTGGAGGTGAGGTGATGAATGCCTCTCTCGTGAGTAATTAGGGTCCTGGAGGGAGCCATTATGTACGGCGCCGGCTGCGATAACCATCTGTCGATGCAATATCGCAGGGTAATTAATGCTTGAAGTGGATGGTTATTGACGGAAACGCTCAGGTTCACGGCCTACCACAGGTCTCATTCACGGCCTACCACAGGTCTCATTCACGGCCTACCACAGGTCTCATTCACGGCCTACCACAGGTCTCATTCACGGCCTACCACAGGTCTCATTCACGGCCTACCACTGGTCTCATTCACGGCCTACCACAGGTCTCATTCACGGCCTACCACAGGTCTCATTCACGGCCTACCACAGGTCTCATTCACGGCCTACCACAGGTCTCATTCACGGCCTACCACAGGTCTCATTCACGGCCTACCACAGGTCTCATTCTCTGCCTACCACAGGTCTCATTCACGGCCTACCACAGGTCTCATTCACGGCCTACCACAGGTCTCATTCACGGCCTACCACAGGTCTCATTCACGGCCTACCACAGGTCTCATTCACGGCCTACCACAGGTCTCATTCACGGCCTACCACAGGTCTCATTCACGGCCTACCACAGGCCTCATTCTCTGCCTACCACAGGCCTCATTCTCTGCCTACCACAGGCCTCATTCTCTGCCTACCACAGGCCTCATTCTCTGCCTACCACAGGCCTCATTCTCTGCCTACCACAGGCCTCATTCTCCGCCTACCACAGGTCTCATTCACGGCCTACCACAGGTCTCATTCACGGCCTACCACAGGTCTCATTCTCCGCCTACCACAGGCCTCATTCTCTGCCTACCACAGGCCTCATTCTCTGCCTACCACAGGCCTCATTCTCTGCCTACCACAGGGCCTCATTCTCCGCCTACCACAGGCCTCATTCTCCGCCTCAATGCCGAGTAATCAACATTTTCCTGAACGTATCTAGCGTCATATTTGATCCTTCAGACTCGAGCCTCCTGCAGCCCGCATGGAAACGAGATTGTTCTCTCTTTCATCAGTCTCAGGGGTAGTTTCTAGTAATACGCAACTCTTCGTGACCTGAGGGGTCTGACGGCTGAGTGAATAGCGTTCGGGATTCGTAGTTCTGAGGTTCCGGGTTCGATCCCCGGAGGAGCCGGAAACAAATGGGCAGTGTTTCTTTCACCCTGATGATATCCTGTTCACCTAGCAGTAAATAGGTACCTGGGAGTTAGACAGCTGCTACGGGCTGCTTCCTGGGGGTTGTGTAGCAAAAAGGAGGCCTGGTCGAGGACCGGGCCGCTGGGACCATCTTCCCGAAATCATCTCGAGATTACCTCAAGATTGTGCATTATAAACCATGGGCCAGATTCACGAAGTAGTTACGCAAGCACTTACGAACCTGTACATCTTTCCTCAATCTGTGGCGGCTTTGTTTACAATTATTAAACAGTTAATGAGCTCCGAAGCACCAGGAGGCTGTTTATAACAATAACAACAGTTGATTGGCAAGTTTTCATGCTTGTAAACTGTTTAATAAATGTAACCAAAGCCGTCAAAGATTGAGGAAAGATGTACACGTTCGTAAGTACTTGCGTAACTGCCTCGTGAATCCGGATCCATGCCTCCATGCCCTCACACTTAAGGCACCGCTATATTTACGTGTTATGGGATTATTTAACAATGACTTAAATAGGTAATGTGAGTTCGGATGATTAATGTGAGTTCGGATGATTAATGTGAGTTCGGATGCTCTTGGGATAAGCGAGGTCACTTCACATCCTGATGCTTGTCGTACATCGTGCAGACTGTGTAAGATGACCTGACCTTGAGGTTACCTTGAGATGATTTCGGAGCTTAGCGTCCCCGCGGCCCGGTCCTCGACCAGGCCCCCAGGGCACTGGGATATGAGACGCCAGTCGCTCTCTGATGGATTAAGTTCATGTTGAAATCAATAAAAATCTTAAGCTGTATAAGGTTATATTTAATTTAGAAGCATTTTCATATAGTGGTGTGCAGACGAGGAGTCACAATAACGCGGCTTAAATATGTTGACCAAACCACACACTAGAAAGTGAATGGACGACGACGTTTCGGTCCGTCCTGGACCACATTAAGTCGATTGTGAATGGTCCAGGACGGACCGAAACGTCGTCATCCCTTCACCTTCTAGTGTGTGGTCTGGTCAACATATACTTGGTGTGTTAAGACGGTATTAACTTGAGCTTCTCTGCAGGATAGCGTCGAGAGGAAGCAGATGCTGAGGAATGTGTCGCAGAAGGAGCAGATGCTGAACATTGTGTCGCAGATCACCACCGGCAGCCTGGGCACCACCTGCGTCTCTGACCCCTTCCACAGGTGGGTCCTGTCTCCTGGGACTCTGCTCCTACTGTAACTAGTAGGCATCCTGCAGTCTTGGGAGACTATGGGAGTGGCGCTCTGGTTGTCGAGGCTGGAGTGTATGCTCCAGGGCGCCAAGCCAGGGTAGGTTGATATGGGGGAGAAGCTGTTACCCATGCAGCAGGTCCTCCCCTCCCCTCTCCAGGGCGCAAAGCCAGGGTAGGTTGATACGGGAGAGAAGCTGTTACCCATGCAGCATGTCCTCCCCTCCCCTCTCCAGGGCGCCAAGCCAGGGTAGGTTGATACGGGGGAGAAGCTGTTACCCATGCAGCAGGTCCTCCCCTCCCCTCTCCAGGGCGCAAAACCAGGGTAGGTCGGTATGGAGGAGAAGCTGTAATGACCTGAGTGTAGTTACAGGATGAGAGCTACGCTCGTGGTGTCCCGTCTTCCCGGTACTCTTTGTCGTATAACGCTTTGAAACTACTGACGGTTTTGGCCTCCACCACCTTTTGCGCCTAACTTGTTCCAACCGTCTACCACTCTGATTACTACCAAACTGTGTGTGTGTGTGTGTGTGTGTGTGTGTGTGTGTGTGTGTGTGTGTGTGTGTCTCGTCTCCTTTCCAGGCCAAGAAGAAAAATCACGGTCAATTTTTCCAACAAATCCGTCTGTGTTTCAGAGTATATTCCCATATATTGCTATGTACTTCCTCCATTAACCAGAGTAACGTAGATGTTTACTTCACCCACAAAAACGTAGGTGAAGTAGCCTGACCCCTCACGTGAGGTGATGGTGTTCAGGACGTGTTCTAAACACCATCACGTGATGACCTGTGTGTGGGGGGGGAGCGGGAGCTGGGATGATTGTGCATCAAGTTAAGGATGATGAAACGCGCCTGTTGTATCCTGCCTGGTTAATAACATTACCCGCGGTTTGTAACCGGGATATTAATCCAACTATTTACTGGATATCCGGTACTTCTGCTGCTTCCTGTTATTGTTAGTTAGCAGTTACGAGTGGATAAACTAGAGATCTAACACTAGAGAAACAGGATGAACAACCCAGCGGGTTTTCTTCCTATTGGGGAGTGTTGTACATGCTGCTATGGCGGTGTGTTCACTCACAGGATGAGTGGCGCTGTCCAATACTGTCACTATGGCGGTGTGTCCACTCACAGGATGAGTGGCGCTGTCCAATACTGTCACTATGGCGGTGTGTCCACTCACAGGATGAGTGGCGCTGCCCAATACTGTCACTATGGCGGTGTGTCCACTCACAGGATGAGTGACGCTGTCCAATACTGTCACTATGGCGGTGTGTCCACTCACAGGATGAGTGGCGCTGCCCAATACTGTCACTATGGCGGTGTGTCCACTCACAGGATGAGTGGCGCTGCCCAATACTGTCACTATGGCGGTGTGTCCACTCACAGGATGAGTGGCGCTGCCCAATACTGTCACTATGGCGGTGTGTCCACTCACAGGATGAGTGGCGCTGCCCAATACTGTCACTATGGCGGTGTGTCCACTCACAGGATGAGTGGCGCTGCCCAATACTGTCACTATGGCGGTGTGTCCACTCACAGGATGAGTGGCGCTGGCCAATACTGTCACTATGGCGGTGTGTCCACTCACAGGATGAGTGGCGCTGCCCAATACTGTCACTATGGCGGTGTGTCCACTCACAGGATGAGTGGCGCTGCCCAATACTGTCACTATGGCGGTGTGTCCACTCACAGGATGAGTGGCGCTGCCCAATACTGTCACTATGGCGGTGTGTCCACTCACAGGATGAGTGGCGCTGCCCAATACTGTCACTATGGCGGTGTGTCTACTCACAGGATGGGTGGCGCTGCCCAATACTGTCACTATGGCAGTGTGTCCACTCACAGGATGAGTGACGCTGCCCAATACTGTCACTATGGCGGTGTGTCCACTCACAGGATGAGTGGCGCTGCCCAATACTGTCACTATGGCGGTGTGTCCACTCAAGATGAGTGGCGCTGCCCAATACTGTCACTATGGCGGTGTGTTCACTCACAGGATGAGTGGCGCTGCCCAATACTGTCACTATGGCGGTGTGTCCACTCACAGGATGAGTGACGCTGCCCAATACTGTCACTATGGCGGTGTGTTCACTCACAGGATGAGTGGCGCTGCCCAATACTGTCACTATGGCGGTGTGTTCACTCACAGGATGAGTGGCGCTGCCCAATACTGTCACTATGGCGGTGTGTCCACTCACAGGATGAGTGACGCTGCCCAATACTGTCACTATGGCGGTGTGTCCACTCACAGGATGAGTGACGCTGCCCAATACTGTCACTATGGCGGTGTGTCCACTCACAGGATGGGTGGCGCTGCCCAATACTGTCACTATGGCGGTGTGTCCACTCACAGGATGAGTGGCGCTGCCCAATACTGTCACTATGGCGGTGTATCCACTCACAGGATGAGTGGCGCTGCCCAATACTGTCACTATGGCGGTGTGTCCACTCACAGGATGAGTGGCGCTGCCCAATACTGTCACTATGGCGGTGTGTCCACTCACAGGATGAGTGGCGCTGCCCAATACTGTCACTATGGCGGTGTGTCCGCTCACAAGATGAGTGGCGCTGCCCAATACTGTCACTATGGCGGTGTGTTCAATCACTGGATGAGTGGCGCTGCCCAATACTGTCACTATGGTGGTGTGTTCACTCACAGGATGGGTGGCGCTGCCCAATACTGTCACTATGGCGGAGTGTCCACTCACAGGATGAGTGACGCTGCCCAATACTGTCACTATGGCGGTGTGTCCACTCACAGGATGAGTGACGCTGCTCAATACTGTCACTATGGCGGTGTGTCCACTCACTGGATGAGTGGCGCTGCCCAATACTGTCACTATGGCGGTGTGTCCACTCACAGGATGAGTGACGCTGCCCAATACTGTCACTATGGCGGTGTGTCCACTCACAGGATGAGTGACGCTGCCCAATACTGTCACTATGGCGGTGTGTCCACTCACAGGATGGGTGGCGCTGCCCAATACTGTCACTATGGCGGTGTGTCCACTCACAGGATGAGTGGCGCTGCCCAATACTGTTACTATGGCGGTGTGTCCACTCACAGGATGAGTGGCGCTGCCCAATACTGTCACTATGGCGGTGTGTCCACTCACAGGATGAGTGGCGCTGCCCAATACTGTCACTATGGCGGTGTGTCCACTCACAGGATGCGTGACGCTGCCCAATACTGTCACTATGGCGGTGTGTCCACTCACAGGATGAATGGCGCTGCCCAATACTGTCACTATGGCGGTGTGTCCACTCACAGGATGAGTGGCGCTGCCCAATACTGTCATTATGGTGGTGTGTCCACTCACAGGATGAGTGGCGCTGCCCAATACTGTCACTATGGCGGTGTGTCCACTCACAGGATGAGTGGCGCTGCCCAATACTGTCACTATGGCGGTGTGTCCACTCACAGGATGGGTGGCGCTGCCCAATACTGTCACTATGGCGGTGTGTCCACTCACAGGATGAGTGGCGCTGCGCAATACTGTCACTATGGCGGTGTGTCCACTCACAGGATGAGTGGTGCTGCCCAATACTGTCACTATGGCGGTGTGTCCACTCACAGGATGAGTGGCGCTGCCCAATACTGTCACTATGGCGGTGTGTCCACTCACAGGATGCGTGACGCTGCCCAATACTGTCACTATGGCGGTGTGTCCACTCACAGGATGGATGGCGCTGCCCAATACTGTCACTATGGCGGTGTGTCCACTCACAGGATGAGTGGCGCTGCCCAATACTGTCACTATGGCGGTGTGTCCACTCACAGGATGAGTGGCGCTGCCCAATACTGTCACTATGGCGGTGTGTCCACTCACAGGATGAGTGGCGCTGCCCAATACTGTCACTATGGCGGTGTGTCCACTCACAGGATGAGTGGCGCTGCCCAATACTGTCACTATGGCGGTGTGTCCACTCACAGGATGAGTGGCGCTGCCCAATACTGTCACTATGGCGGTGTGTCCACTCACAGGATGAGTGACGCTGCCCAATACTGTCACTATGGCGGTGTGTCCACTCACAGGATGAGTGGCGCTGCCCAATACTGTCACTATGGCGGTGTGTCCACTCACAGGATGAGAGGCGCTGCCCAATAAATTCGCCCCTCGGGGCAAAATGAAAATTAAATTACCAGAGTAGCATATGTGCTACTGGCCAAGCGTCCAGTTTTTCAGGAACTTGGAAAAAGTTCTCTTACAAGCGCTGTATACACCCTTTGTGAGACCTGTTATTGAGAATGCTGTCCCGGCCTAGAACCTCAACCTAAAGAAAAGAAAGAAAAACTGGAAAATGTCCAAAATTATGCACCAAGGCTCTTTCCGGAGCTGAAAGGACTGAGCTACTAAGAGAAATGGCTTTCATTATATTGGAGAAAAGAAAGCATGATGGAGCGGACATGATAACGACGTAGAAGGTACTATAGGGGATTGACAAAGTAGTTATAAAAGCAAAGTTGGAATTAAGGAACAGTAGAAGTCATAAGTGGAAATGGTCAATACTGATGAGTTACAGAGATATGAGCAAAAACCTCCACAATCTAAGAGGCTTTTATGAGTCAATCGGATTAGATGATCAAGTTGTCGAAGCCAATTCGATACAGTTTTAAACTAAAAATAATAAAAACCGAGAGTGAAAACGCACAACATTTAATTACTGATGGTCAAAAAGCGGGGCTCGATCCTGCAAGTTGAACTGGGTGGATACCACAACCTCCACACACCAACCCCATCACCCTGTGAGAGGGGGGGGGGCCTCGCCCCCTCTTCCTCAGCCTCTCTCATTCAGCTTCTCCCCCTCACAGATGAGAGCGGATGTCTCTCACTTCCCCGCCTCACTCAGTCTCCTCTACATTGGTTGTACGGACGAGGAGGAGGAGGAGGGAGTGAAGAGGGGAAGAGGGGAAGAGGAAGGGGGAGTGAGGGGAGAGGAATGACGACACGGAGGGAACTACAATGACAATGGAAGGGAAGCTGATACAGGGATTATGAAAATGATATGACGATTTTGGTGCTGCTGGAATTGTCCTGGTGTTGATGTGGTGGTGCTAGTGGTGGTAGTGGTGGTGTTGGTGTTGGTGTGGTGGTAGTGGTGGTGTTGGTGTTGGTGTGGTGGTAGTGGTGGTGTTGGTGTTGGTGTGGTGGTAGTGGTGGTGTTGGTGTTGGTGTGGTGGTAGTGGTGGTGTTGGTGTGGTGGTGGTGTTGGTGTGGTGGTGGTGTTGGTGTGGTGGTGTTGGTGTGGTGGTGGTGTGGTGGTGGTGTTGGTGTGGTGGTGTTGGTACGATTGGTGGTGGTGCTGATATAGTGATAGGGTGTTGAGAGAGAGAAAGAGAGAGAGAGAGAGAGAGAGAGAGAGAGAGAGAGAGAGAGAGAGAGAGAGAGAGAGAGAGAGAGAGAGAGAGAGAGAGAGAGAGAGAGAGAGAGAGAGAGAGAGAGAGAGAGACGATAGGAGAGGGGGAGAGGGAAGGCTGTGGCGGGGCGTGTCCAAATCTCCATAATAATTGAACATGGACTTCTAATTGTCTATACTCGTGTGTATACTCGTGTGTATTCGCCTAAATATACTCACTTAGATATACTCACCTAGATATACTCACCTAGGTATACTCAGCTAAATGTGCTTGCAGTCTCCAGCTAGGCTCATATAGCCCCGTCTTCTGAACTTAGAATAATGCAATGGCTCTCCAAAATGTGCTTCCGTAATGTGACGCAAAATGTGACGCAAAATGTGACGCAATATGCGTCCCCAAAAGCTGGTTAGTTATTGAGTTAGACGCAACGACATCTGCGTCCACCATCTTCCACTTATTGACAAAGTTGTTTTCTGACATTTCTGTGACAATCGACTTGAGAATTTTCCAGGACGGACCGAAACGTCGTCGTCGTCCCTTCACCTTCTAGTGTGTGGTCTGGTCAACATACTTCAGCCACGTTATTGTGACTCGTCGCCTGCATTTCTGTGACCCCTTTAGTGTGTCTAGTGTTCATCTATGTCCCCCTGTTCTGCCTGTTCTTACCTTTGAACAATCTTGCTTTGTTTACCTAGACAATTTCCCTTAAAATCTTCGTTATCATGATGTTATCATGCCCTCCCTACCTTTCCTCCCTTGTGGTAAAGGGAAATTCTCTCGGTCTTTCCTCATAGCTAAAGCCCTTCAACTCGGGAACCAGTCTCGATGCATATCTCTGGAGCTTTTTGCTAGTTTTTCCCTTGTCTTGTTTCAGGTGGAGGTTCCGTACTGAGAACGCATATTCAGGAGTGGGTGTGTGGGTGTATGTGAGTCCCTGTGTGTGTGTGTGTGTGTGTGTGTGTGTGTGTGTGTGTGTGTGTGTGTGTGTGTGTGTGTGTGTGTGTGTGTGTGTGTGTGTGTGTGTGTGTGCATTTAGACAGTCGTCCGGTGTATGGAGAGGTCCCCCACTGATCACTCTTGTATCCCATAGAGGTGCTCCACTGACCACTCTTGTCACCCACAGGTTCGTGTTGGCGTCGCTGGAGGTGAAACGCTACGACTCTGCTCGCCAGAAGGCCGACCTCCTGGTACGGGTGCTAAGGAACCTGGAAGACCGCAGTGAAGGTAAAGTAGCGTCTGGGTCCTCTTCTGGGCTATTATGCGTCACACAGGGCTCAAGGCGGGCTATTATGCGTCACACAGGGCTCTCGGTGGGCTATTATGCGTCACACAGGGCTCAAGGCGGACTTTTACGCGTCACACAGGGCTCAAGGCGGGCTATTATGCGTCACACAGGGCTCACAGGCGGACTCTTACGCGTCACACATAATTATCGTTACAGACATTCACCTTTTTATGTGTGGATATGAAGTCAGATGTCAGAGAGAACTTTGCCCGTTCACCGCTGGAGGTGTGAGCGTGTAGGCGGTGCATGAGGCAATGATTGATCCGTGCTCAATATAGAGTGGTTAATGTTAAATGTAAACAAAGCAGGAATGATTGCATTAAACCTCACAATGCTAGCAAAAGTTAGCCTTTGTTGCTTATACTTGATCCTGGAAGCTCATCAAGGCGATTGTACACACACACACACACACACACACACACACACACACGCACGCACACACACACACACACACACACACACACACACACACACACACACACACACACACACACACACACACGTACGTTGAATGCTTTATAAAAAAAAGTTAAATATATCTCTCTACATAAACATTTTTTTTATCTTTTCTCCTGTGTTTTAATCTCTCGTGTTCTCATGAAGTCTTATTTAGTTCATTTCTTTTATCTTTACTCTCACTTTTCACTCAATTATTTCCTTACTTTAGGACATTCCTCCTTGCGGTGTCCACCTTTGCTGCCTTCACTTGAGTGAACGCCTGCTGCCTTCACTCACACACACACCCGAGGACCCACAAACACACCGGAAGACCCACAAACACCCCGGAAGACCCACAAACACACCGGAAAATCCCACAAACACACCGGAAGACTCCACAAACACCCCGGAAGACCCCACAAACACCCCGGAAGACCCACAAACACACCGGAAAATCCCACAAACACACCGGAAGACTCCACAAACACACCGGAAGACCCCACAAACACCCCGGAAGACCCACAAACACACCGGAAAATCCCACAAACACACCGGAAGACTCCACAAACACCCCGGAAGACCCCACAAACACACCGGAAGACCCCACAAACACACCGGAAGACCCCACAAACACCCCGGAAGACCCACAAACACACCGGAAAATCCCACAAACACACCGGAAGACCCCACAAACACACCGGAAGACCCCACAAACACACCGGAAGACCCCACAAACACACCGGAAGACCCCACAAACACACCGGAAGACTCCACAAATACACCGGAAGACCCCACAAACACACCTAAAGCCCCACAAAAACACTTAAAGACCCACAAACACACCCTAGGCCCCACAAAAACACCCAAGACCCCACAAACACACCCAAGACCCCACAAACACACCGGAAGACTTACCTAAACACCTGTCTCCCTGACAGAGCTGCTGAAGGCAATGGTGCTTAACTTGCTGGCGTCTGACGAGGTAATCACCGCCGCCCGGGTGGTGCTGAGGAACGACACCCAACCCTTCGTCGTCTCCACCCACCGCCCACCCTCACATTACCCGCCCACTGAACCCAACCCTCCCGTCAATGCCTCCGGAACCAAGGTGGGTACGACTACGAAGGTTCTGCCCCTGTGTTCCAGTCTAGGTAGATGTATTTATATGCATTATATGTGTTATGTAGCCTCGTATACTCATTATTTCCGGTCCTGAAATTGCTTGTGGGTGAGTGCGTCCACTCACAAGCACCTGACATCCTCTCACAGCTGGGCCGCCTCGGCCTTCCCTCCCCGAAAATGCTCTTTCTCTCCACCTTGTCAGTCGTTGGCAGTTGAATGCCACATCGGAAAGGAATACTAAGTTTGTTCTTGTGTGCAGCTGTCGGCCGTGACGAACCAGCCTTGGTACGACGACTCGGGGAACACCAGCAAGTTCCAGAACCACAGCATCGTCGGGAAGCTGGGCTGGTGGACCTATCCTTACTTCCATTGCAGGAGTAAGCGGTGGCTACTGAGCTACACCGTACCCATCACGTCTTCCAGCATGGCCTCCAGCGACAGGCCAGCAGGCATCAGGTTAGTCGCGGCGCCTGTTGCGCCTACAAGCCTGTGAGTCGCGCCTCTCAGGTGAGTCGCGACTCACAAGCTAGTCCAACATGGGACTTCAGTTTCCAGCTCAATCACAATTATCTGTATAAACTTCAAGCTGTCTACTCCGGGGCAGTGGGACACACGTTCAACTATAGGAATGAACTTCGCTGTTCATTGAATATAATTTGGTGTTAAGTAATTGTTATGAAGTGAATTTAAACCTCATTATGAAAATCAGGATTGTATGTTATGAGATTCGTATTTGTAAATGGACAGTACAATCTGCCGACCTATCCTCCATAACAAATAGTATCTGTAGTGATTGTGCTGACGTACAATATATGGAGAGAGGAGGACCTGCTGCATGGGTAACAGCTTCTCCTCCATATCAACCTACCCTGACTTTGCGTCCTGGAGAGGCCACTCCAGACCGACAACCAGAGAGCCACTCCCATAGTCTCCTGAGACTGATGGATGCCTTCTACTACTACAATATATGGAATGTTGCATTCGAAGCAATTCACGTTGTGTACTACTCGAATGCTTGAAATTTCTTGGTTATCGCCAGCTCTGTAAGTCTGACTCTGTAGTCCATAGAGCCTGGAATCCTGTGTGGGGTTTTTAGCAAGGTTTCCTCGTAGGCTTCCTACGGGAACTTCCCAGGATGTAACAGTTATCTAACTCCTGTGTACCTATTTACCGCCAGGTGAACAGAGTCATCAGGTGTAAAGAACGTTCCTTGATGACTCGAAGAGACGAACCCTAGACCAATCGGTTGTGAGCCGCCTACTCTGTCTTCCTCTCCCTTTCCTTCTTACTCTATCATCTTTTTCTCTTCCTTTCTGTCGCCCCTTCCCTTCCTATCTCCTTAAAGGTGCCTTCCTCAAGGTCACCTCAAGGGTGACCTAACCAGGTCCCATGGAGTAGAGTCACGACTCTGCAGGTCAAGCGATCAATCTTTTAACAGTGCACTTTTAGGTCTTAATCAATTAAAATGTATACCTATTTACTGCTAGGTAACAGGGGCATTCAGGGTGAAAGAAACTTTGCCCATTTGTTTCTGCCTCGTGCGGGAATCGAACCCGCGCCACAGAATTACGAGTCCTGCGCGCTATCCACCAGGCTACGAGGCCCCCTTGATTGATTTGTGATGTTCCTTGAGGCAATCTCTCTCCCTCTCTCCCTTTGATGTGTTTTGTTTGGTCTACCCTGCGAGAGACAGTTGGGCTCGTTTTCTGAGGAATTGCTTCTATTGTACGAGTTGGTTATACCCACTGACGAGTATTCTCAGGGGCGCTGGGCGCATCTTAGGAGTTGGTTATGTCTTTTGAGTAATAGTCTTCGGGTAGTAGTGTGTGTTTGTCAGTTAAACCCCCCAACCAGTACTGTTTATGTCTGCAAATTACCACCCGTCCTTAGTCTATCCAATCCAGATATACATTAATATTATATATTTGCATATTGTTCACATTTAGATGGAGGTTAGGTTAGGTGTTTAGGTTTCGTTGGTAATTATTTGTATATGAAGTACGCGGATGAAGCATTTATAGAATTGTGGTTCGAACAGAGGACGTGAGCGATGTACTTGTTCCGGAAGTGTTCGGACGTCATTAGTTGAGTCGTGTGTAAACCGTTTTTCATTTATAAACAGGGGGTTTGGCGGCTGGATTAACGAGCTTGGATCTTTGTATGCGAGGACGCAGTCCATCCTCATAAACAAAGACTCAAAATCCATTCCATAAACAGGCCAAACCCACTGTTTATGAATGAAAAAACGGTTTACACACGACTCATAACTGTTGACGTTCGAACACTTTCGGAACAAGTGCTTCACTGACGACTTTCGTCCAAACCACAACGCTGTAAATGCTTCACCCACGTACTACAAATACGAATAATCGCCAACAGACCCTATCTTGAGGTTATCTTGATAAGATGATTTGGCGGCTTTGGCGGCTTTTTTTTACAATTATTAAACAGTTAATGAGCTCCGAAGCATCAGGAGGCTGGTTATAACAATAACGACAGTTGATTGGCAAGTTTTCATGCTTGTAAACTGTTTGACGGCTTTGGTTACATTTATTAAACGGTTTACAAGCATGAAAACTTGCCAATCAACTGTTGTTATTGTTACAAACAGCCTCCTGATGCTTCGGAGCTCACTAACTGTGTAATAATTGTAAAAAAAAAAGCCGCCAAAGATTGAGGAAAGATGTACACGTTCGTAAGTGCTCGCGTAAGTGCTTCGTGAATCTGGCCCCAGATCATCCAATTCAGCGACGTCTCCCCGGGCCACAGTGATGCACTGTCTAACGGTCCTCACTCTGTCTCCGACAACTTCTGGGGATACAGAAACAAACCATCTGTCTTTTTTCCAAATTTATAGCTCAATTTGGCTTTTGCTCGAGGTGGCGAGGAAGAAGCTGTATCTTCTCGGCGGTTGCGGTGAGAATCGAAGATGTATTTCTTGTCTTTCAAGACGAGGAGAAAACCAACAGCCCAGAATCCAGGGTTCTAGGAATCTTTCTCATTCGGGTGGTAACAAGTCGCTAAGGCTTCCTGTCTGTCTGTTACACTCGTGGGACTTCCTACTGGGTAAGACCAGCACAGTCTCCGTGGTGTAGTGGTAAGACACTCGCCTGGCGTTCCGCGAGCGCTTTGTCATGGGTTCGTATCCTGGCCGGGGAGGATTTACTGGGCGCAATTCCTTAACTGTAGCCTCTGTTTAACGCAACAGTAAAATGTGTACTTGGATGAAAAAACGATTCTTCGCGGCGGGGATCGTATTCCAGGGACCATAGGATTAAGGACTTGCCCGAAACGCTACGCGTACTAGTGGCTGTACAAGAATGTAACAACTCTTGTATATATCTCAAAAAAAAGAAGATATTATTGCCTCTCTTCAGTGATGGAAACCAGAGCAATTGAACGGTAACGACGCAGCAGTTACGAATTCTCTGTCAGAGTTCATTTCCATAAATTGCGCTCCCTTCCCCCCAGACACCTACAGCCCGCTGGCCCGAGAAATAAATTCGACCTTGGATGTGACAACTTAAGACACGCTTTCTCCCCTTAACTGGCAGTGACGTGGGTTTGGTGAGTCTGGACGTCGATGTGACCTCGCTTGACATCAACCAGTGCGACCCTGAGACCAGCAGCAGCCAGCAGCAGACGTCGCAGCGTGACACCCAGTTCGTCTTCTTCCTCGGCACTCATAAGTGTCACAGGAACTCGTCAGAGGTGAGTGCTCCAGCTGCTGCTCTGCTGGGCAGACTGACTTCCATTCTGGGCTGGGTCTATGAGGCTCACATTCTAGGCTGGGTCTATATGGCTGCCATTCTGGGTTGGGGTCTATGAGGCTCCCATTCTGGGCTGAGTCTATGTGGGCTCCCATTCTGGGCTGAGTCTATGTGGGCTCCCATTCTGGGCTGGGTCTATGTGGCTCCCATTCTGGGCTGGGTCTATGAGGCTTCCATTCTGGGCTGGGTCTATGAGGCTTCCATTCTGGGCTAGATCTATGAGGCTTCCATTCTGGTCTGGGTCTATGTGACTTCCATTCTGGTCTGGGTCTATATGCCTCCCATTCTGGTCTGAGGTCTACGAGGCTACCATTCTGGGCTGGGTCTATGTGCCTCCCATTCTGGGCTGGGTCCATATGAGACTTGTCTAATGGGGAGCCAGTAGACAAGCGGTGTACCTATGCATCTGCCAAAGTACATGACCGCTCACACGAGTACACTACAGCACAGTACAGAGGGAGAGTGCACACGTGGGAGGCAGTGAGACCACCTGTAGTCAGACTCGCTGCCTCGCCTGCAATATTGATTTAGAGAGTAGTGGGTGGAGCTGGGGAGGGGAGAGGAGTCCGTGTCCTTGGTGTGATGGGGGAGCCATGGGGGTCCCCTGGTGTGGTGGAGGAGCCATGGTGGTCCCCTGGGGTGGTGGAGGAGCCATGGAGCTCCCCTGGTGTGGTGGGGGAGCCATGGTGGTTCCCTGGTGTGGTGGGGGAGCCATGGAGCTCCCCTGGTGTGGTGGGGGAGCCATGAGGGTCCCCTGGTGTGGTGGGGGAGCCATGAGTGTCCCCTGGTGTGGTGGGGAAGCCATGGAGGTCCCCTGGTGTGGTGGGGGGAGCCATGGAGGTCCCCTGGTGTGGTGGGGGAGCCATGGAGGTCCCCTGGTGTGGTGGGGGAGCCATGGCGGTCCCCTGGTGTGGTGGGGGAGCCATGGCGGTCCCCTGGTGTGATGAGGGAGCCATGGAGGTCCCCTGGTGTGGTGGGGGAGTCGTGGAGGTCCCCTGGTGTGATGGGGGAGCCATGGAGCTCCCCTGGTGTGGTGGAGCAGCCATGGAGATCCCCTGGTGTGGTGGGGGAGCCATGGAGGTCCCCTGGTGTGATGGAGGAGCCATGGAGGTCCCCTGGTGTGATGGAGGAGCCATGGTGGTCCCCTGGTGTGATAGGCGAGCCATGAAGGTCCCCTGGTGTGGTGGGGGAGCCATGGAGCGCCCCTGGTGTGATAGAGGAGCCATGGAGTGGTGGAGGAGCCATGGAGGTCCCCTGGTGTGATGGGGAAGCCATGGAGCGCCCCTGGTGTGGTGGGGGAGCCATGGAGGTCCCCTGGTGTGGCGGAGGAGCCATGGAGGTCCCCTGGTGTGATGGGGGAGCCATGAGGGTCCCCTGGTGTGGTGGGCGAGCCATGGAGGTCCCCTGGTGTGGTGGAGGAGCCATGGAGGTCCCCTGGTGTGATGGGGGAGCCATGAGGGTCCTCTGGTGTGGTGGGCGAGCCATGGAGGTCCCCTGGTGTGGTGGAGGAGCCATGGAGGTCCCCTGGTGTGATGGAGCAGCCATAGAGCTCCCCTGGTGTGGTGGAGCAGCCATAGAGCTCCCCTGGTGTGGTGGAGCAGCCATAGAGCTCCCCTGGTGTGGTGGAGCAGCCATAGAGCTCCTCTGGTGTGGTGGAGCAGCCATAGAGCTCCCCTGGTGTGGTGGAGCAGCCATAGAGCTCCCCTGGTGTGATGGAGCAGCCATAGAGCTCCCCTGGTGTGGTATCATCACCTGCCTTCTCTGCTCGACTGGCTCACTGGGTAATTAAAGAGCACGTGTAATAATTGTCAGACGCTCGCCGGCCGCAGTTCGTAATTACTTTGTTGAAACTGAAAATTTGTAATTATGAAATATTCATTTTTATATATTCGAAAATATATATATATATATATGAGAAGAGATAGAAGAGGGAGAAGGGAGAGGGAGAGAGAGAGAGAAAGAAATAGTTCATCAATTTAACACACTCTTTTTCTCTCTCTTTCTCGATCTCTAACTCTGTTTAATTCCCTTCTTATGTTTTTTAAACATTTACAAAGACGCCAGGTCAAGCTGGAGTCCTGTGTTTACCAACACAGCTGTATACAGCCGCTCCTCCACGGCTCTTCAAGTACTTGAGACAATGTCCCCAAAATGCGAGTCTTCTGAAGATGGTGAACTCTGCAAAAGTCCTCTTCTGTTTGTTCTGGCTAAGTGGCCCTTGAGAGCAATTTGTCTTCTTAGTGACCCTGAGTAGGTCATCTCCTTAGTGCTCAAGACAGTGCTTGGAGGCCTACCCGAAATTGGCTGCTGCTGGGAATGGTCTTTGCCTGGATCTCTGCTTTCTCCGGTTGTTGGAGGGAAGATGGGGTCACCCAGGAGATTGCTGTGGGGTACAGGCAGGCCAGGAGATCAGTGTGGAGGTACAGGCAGGCCAGGAGATCAGTGTACAGGTACAGGCAGGCCAGGAGATCAGTATGGCGGTACAGGCAGGCCAGGAGATCAGTATGGAGGTACAGGCAGGCCAGGAGATCAGTGTGGGGGGTACAGGCAAGCCAGGAGATCAGTATGGAGGTACAGGCAGGCCAGGAGATCAGTGTAGGGGTACAGACAGGCCAGGAGATCAGTGTGGAGGTACAGGCAGGCCAGGAGATCAGTATGGGGGTACAGGCAGGCCAAGAGATCAGTGTGGAGGTACAGACAGTCCAGGAGATCAGTGTAGGGGTACAGACAGTCCAGGAGATCAGTGTAGGGGTACAGACAGTCCAGGAGATCAGTGTGGAGGTACAGGCAGGCCAGGAGATCAGTGTGGAGGTACAGGCAGGCCAGGAGATCAGTGTGGAGGTACAGGCAGGCCAGGAGATCAGTGTGGAGGTACAGGCAGGCCAGGAGATCAGTGTGGAGGTACAGGCAGGCCAGGAGATCAGTGTAGGGGTACAGGCAGTCCAGGAGATCAGTGTAGGGGTACAGACAGTCCAGGAGATCAGTGTAGAGGTACAGACAGTCCAGGAGATCAGTGTAGGGGTACAGACAGTCCAGGAGATCAGTGTAGGGGTACAGACAGTCCAGGAGATCAGTGTAGGGGGTACAGACAGTCCAGGAGATCAGTGTGGAGGTACAGACAGTCCAGGAGATCAGTGTGGAGGTACAGACAGTCCAGGAGATCAGTGTGGAGGTACAGGCAGGCCAGGAGATCAGTGTGGAGGTACAGGCAGGCCAGGAGATCAGTGTGGAGGTACAGACAGTCCAGGAGATCAGTGTGGAGGTACAGACAGTCCAGGAGATCAGTGTAGGGGTACAGACAGTCCAGGAGATCAGTGTAGGGGTACAGGCAGGCCAGGAGATCAGTGTAGGGGTACAGGCAGGCCAGGAGATCAGTGTAGGGGTACAGGCAGGCCAGGAGATCAGTGTAGGGGTACAGGCAGGCCAGGAGATCAGTGTAGGGGGTACAGGCAGTCCACAACACCCCACATTATGTACCCCCCCCCCTTCTCTCTGGTGGGGATGGTTCTATGAACCATTAATTGGGTCAGAGAACTGCTATTTAAGTCTTTCACCTCAACTTGTTAACTTCTTGTAGTTATCCTCTCAGAAAGCAACGCTCACGTCAGAAGGAAAAGCCACTGGGAACAGTCATGGGCTGTACACGAAGCTTTATGACTCTTGAGCGATGAACGCTGACATTTGTAGTATCTAATGTGTGTGTTGGTTATTTGAGCGCCAGACGCATGTAGATAAGATAGATAGATATAGATAGGTAATAGTGAGGGGGGGGGGAATGGAAGGTTAAGAAAGGGCAAAGAGTGATAACGGTTGCCATAGTGATGGTGAGTTATCACCCCATTCCTCCCCCCCTCCCCCCTCCTTCCTTCCCCTCTCCTACCTTTCCTTCCCCGTCTCCCCTTCACGCATCCCCTCATCCCTACCCATCCCTACCCACAGGTGTCAGGGGGCCCAGACACTATAGGGGGGTGTGGTGTGGGTGCCGGGACTGGCACTCGGGAACGCTGCGGCACTCTTCCAGCAGGCACTGTTCCAGAAGGCAGGTGAATGGCGTTCCAGCAGGAACTGTTCCAGTAGCAGGAACCCCGGGACAGAAGTGTTCAAGCAGGCTGTGGTGGTAGCACCAGGCATCACGAACGATTGCAGTTTCAGACCTATTTTGTGACCAGTAGATATGGGGATTTTGTTTGTACCAACTGACATAAAAAATGGTCGGAATCTGTGGACCTTTTGATGGCCTAAAAAAAGGCCCTCTGAATAAATTGGCCAATTCCCAACTTGGTGGATACGGTGACAGGAAGCCAGGTAGTGTATATGACACTTTTATGGTTGTCAAGAAGGCTATAGACCTACACCATAGTAACCTTTGCATGCTGTTGATACTAAAGCTCTATTTTAAATTAAATATGTTGGTGGAGGCTATGTGGGGCATAACTGGCCGACCCCTCACAGTGTTCAAGAGAGAACTGGATAAGCACCTCCAAAGGATACCTGATCAACCAGGCTGTGACTCATACGTCAGGCTGCGAGCAGCCGCGTCCAACAGCCTGGTTGATCAGTCCGGCAACCAGGAGGCCTGGTCGACGACCGGGCCGCGGGGACGGTAAGCCCCGGAAGCACCTCAAGGTAACCTCAAGGTGGTAACATTGTTATAAATAGCTTTTGAACTCTGAAAAATCTAACCATAAAAGACTGTTGCAAGGATACACAGTTGAGAAATAAAAGAGGGAAGAAGGTATTATGAGCCCAGCGGCCGTCTTTGATAAACTTACGGTAAAGGGCCTCCAGAAGTCTCAAAAAAAATGGACCAAAGTTTGAATGCGTTGGGAATTTTCCTTATCCTTCTTAGTCCAGTTTTTTATGTTGTGTGAAAGATGGAGACTGGAATATTAAGCGTTGAGGGCTGCCCTTGGATACCCACCTCCCACTGTTGGAAGAGAAGGGCTGCCCCGACATACCCACCTCCCAATGTTGGAAGAGAAGGGCTGCCCCTACATACCCACCTCCCACTGTTGGAAGAGAAGGGCTGCCCCGACATACCCACCTCCCACTGTTGGAAGAGAAGGGCTGCCCCTACATACCCACCTCCCACTGTTGGAAGAGAAGGGCTGCCCCGACATACCCACCTCCCACTGTTGGAAGAGAAGGGCTGCCCCTACATACCCAACTCCCACTGTTGGAAGAGAAGGGCTGCCCCGACATACCCACCTCCCTCTGCTGGAAGACAATGGCTGCCCCTACATACCCACCTCCCCCACTGCTGGAAAAGAAAGGCTGCCCCCTACATACCCACCTCCCCACTGTTGGATGAAGAGGGCTGCCCTTGGATACCCACCTCCCCACTGCTGGAAGAGAAGGGCTGCCCCCTACATACCCACCTCCCCCACTGTTGAAAGAGAAGGGCTGCCCCGACATACCCACCTCCCCCACTGCTGGAAGAGAAGGGCTGCCCCCCGACATACCCACCTCCCCACTGCTGGAAGAGAAGGGCTGCCCCCCGACATACCCACCTCCCCACTGCTGGAAGAGAAGGGCTGCCCCTACATACCCACCTCCCCACTGCTGGAAGAGAAGGGCTGCCCCTACATACCCACCTCCCCACTGCTGGAAGAGAAGGGCTGCCCCTACATACCCACCTCCCACTGCTGGAAGAGAAGGGCTGCCCCTACATACCCACCTCCCCACTGCTGGAAGACAAGGGCTGCCCCGACATACCCACCTCCCCACTGCTGGAAGAGAAGGGCTGCCCCTACATACCCACCTTCCCCACTGCTGGAAGATCAGGGCTGCCCCGACATACCCACCTCCCCACTGCTGGAAGATCAGGGCTGCCCCGACATACCCACCTCCCCTCTGCTGGAAGAGAAGGGCTGCCCCTACATACCCACCTCCCCACTGCTGGAAGATCAGGGCTGCCCCGACATACCCACCTCCCATTGCTGGAAGAGAAGGGCTGTCCCCCGACATACCCACCTCCCACTGCTGGAAGATCAGGGCTGCCCCGACATACCCACCTCCCCACTGCTGGAAGACAAGGGCTGCCCCGACATACCCACCTCCCCACTGCTGGAAGTGAAAGCCTGCCCCGACATACCCACCTCCCCACTGCTGGAAGTGAAAGCCTGCCCCGACATACCCACCTCCCCACTGCTGGAAGTGAAAGCCTGCCCCGACATACCCACCTCCCCACTGCTGGAAGTGAAAGCCTGCCCCGACATACCCACCTCCCCACTGCTGGAAGATCAGGGCTGCCCCGACATACCCACCTCCCCACTGCTGGAAGTGAAAGCCTGCCCCGACATACCCACCTCCCACTGCTGGAAGAGAAGGGCTGCCCCGACATACCCACCTCCCCAGTGCTGGAAGAGGACGCCCCCACAGTCACCAGAGGCCCAGCCTGGCAACAGATCAACAGGACCATCAACTCCGTGGTATCTAAAGTGTCCGCTTAATACCAAGTGTCGCTCGTCTCATTTGATGAGGTCTTGGCTGCCTCATCAATATTTTCCTCCCTCGTGTAACGGCCATTTTCCTGCTTTCAACGGGCCATTTCTCCGTTGTCTGTCTGCTCGACCCTGAAGCCTTTTCCTGAAACATCTCTTTTAGACTCCTAAACTTGTAATATTATCCTCTTCTGTGATAGAGGAAAGATATAGAGGCTTCGTTAGTGGTTGCATAAATGCTTCATAAATTCTGGTTCCTGACTTGCTATCGTCTAATAAGTATTTTTGCTTGTGATCCAGCCGGTTGTGAGCCGGTCGACTGGGCTGGGGTAGTGAAGGTCCAGACCAGACCTTTCTCATTCTTGCAGTATCAGGTCTATTTTGTGATGGAGTGCCAACTGGCACTGGGGGGGGGGAGGTTCACTCGTCTCTAATTTGTCTATACTTATTGTTACAGTTGTCTGTTTTATCATTGACTCGGTTCTCTGTCTCTCTCTCTGTCTCTCTCTCTCTGTCTCTCTCTCTGTCTCTCTCTGTCTCTGTCTCTATCTGTCTCTCTCTGTCTCTCTCTGTTTCTCTCTGTCTCTCTCTGTCTCTCTCTGTCTCTCTCTCTGTCTCTCTCTGTCTCTGTCTCTCTCTGTCTCTCTGTCTCTCTGTCTCTGTCTCTCTCTCTCTCTCTCTCATCTTTCTCCCTGATGGTCTCCGGATCTCCCTCTAACGAGAATCATTTCCCTTGTTTCCGAAAGTAATATTACCCGTGTCAGACCACCTTCCCCCCCCCCCTCCCTCGTTCCCCCGTGTCAGACCTCGCCCCCACCCCTTCCCTGTGTCAGACCTCGCCCCCCCTCCCTGTGTCAGACCTCGCCTCCACCACCCCCCCTCCCTGTGTCAGACCTCGCCCCCCCCTCCCTGTGTCAGACCTCGCCCCCACCCCCCCCTCCCTGTGTCAGACCTCGCCCCCCCTCCCTGTGTCAGACCTCGCCCCCACCCCCCCCCCCTCCCTGTGTCAGACCTTGCCCCCCCCCCCTCCCTGTGTCAGACCTCGCCCCCACCCCCACCCCCTCCCTGTGTCAGACCTCGCCCCCCCCCTCCCAGTGACAGACCTCGCCCCCCCCTCCCTGTGTCAGACCTCGCCCCCCCCCTCCCTGTGTCAGACCTCGCCCCCCCCCCTCCAGTGTCAAGTATGCCATGTCCTCCAGCAGAATATTGAAGACATGTTTGTGGTGTTTCAGTGCGTGTTCACACCTGGGCACGGCTGGGTACGTGGAGGGTACAGGTGCCAGTGTCGTCCAGGCTTCTACCCCAGGAACAAGACCTTCAACGGCACGCATGTTGAAGGTACGGCTCTCTTTGTACTAGTGTGTGTGTGTGTGTGTGTGTGTGTGTGTGTGTGTGGGGGGGGGTGGGTGGGTGTGTGTGTGTGTGTGTGTGTGTGTGTGTGTGTGTGTGTGTGTGTGTGTGTGGTGTGTGTGTGTGTGTGTGTGTGTGTGTGTGTGTGTGTGTGTGTGTGTGTGTGTGTGTGTGTGTGTGTGTGGTTGTGTGTGTGTGTGTGTGTGTGTGTGTGTGTGTGTGTGTGTGTGTGTGTGTGTGTGTGTGTGTGTGTGTGTGTGTGTGTACTCACCTAATTGTGCTTGCGGGGGGTTGAGCTCTGGCTCTTTGGTCCCGCCTCTCAACCGTCAATCAACTGGTGTACAGGTTCCTGAGCCTACTGGGCTCTATCATATCTACACTTGAAACTGTGTATGGAGTCAGCCTCCACATCACTTCCTAGTGCATTTCATCTGTCAACCACTCTTGACACTTGAAAAGTTCTTTCTAATATCTCTGTGGCTCATTTGGGCATTTGTGTGTGTGTGTAGAAGAGATAGGCCTAGATGCAAGAGGTAGGCCTAGATGCAAGAGGTAGGCCTAGATGCAAGAGGTAGGCCTAGATGCAAGAGGTAGGCCTAGATGGAAGAGGTAGGCCTAGATGCAAGAGGTAGGCCTAGATAGAAGAGCGGAGGGTGTAGGTGTAAACGCTCTATGAACTTCGGCGTTCTTATAAGAGGTCACAATTTGGCTCAAATTAAATCTATATTCTTAAGAGCCAAATATTGACAAACCATAAAATTCTGTCTTGGTTTTATTTCATTTAACCCGAGAGCACTTGAACACTCTCTCTCCGTCACCACTTCTCACAAGATTAATGTCTTGAGTCTGAGATGCTAGGAGTGAGGAGAGGGGGAGGGAGAGTGGGAGGGAGAGTGGGTAGGGAGGGAGGGAGAGTGGGTAGGGAGGGAGGGAGAGGGGGTAGGGAGGGAGGGAGAGGGGGTAGGGAGCGAGGGAGAGGGGGTAGGGAGGGAGGGAGAGTGGGTAGGGAGTGAGGGAGAGGGGTAGGGAGCGAGGGAGAGGGGGTAGGGAGCGAGGGAGAGGGGGTAGGGAGGGAGGGAGAGTGGGTAGGGAGTGAGGGAGAGGGGTAGGGAGCGAGGGAGAGGGAGAGGGGTAGGGAGAGGGGTAGGGAGGGAGGGAGGGACAGGGAAGACAGTGTATGTCGCTTGTTTGATGTAGTCTTTCGCTTGCACTAAATACATTATGTACCTAGAATCAATTAATTTCCAGGAAAACGGATTCAACACACTTTTTCCAGCATGTGAAACCAGTAGTTAATCTTACATGTGCCCCCCCCTCCTCCCCCTCTCATCGACCCCCCCCCCACCCCCACCACTTGCTGACCCCCTCCCCCCTCACCATCCCCCCTGCCCCCCTTCTCATGGTCACGCCCACTTCACAATGGCGTGACATACATCAATTGAGAAAAATCATTTTGAGGAAATGGGGAGATTTTGAACCGGCGTTCTGGTGCTTCTCAGACACCTGTCTGAACCGCCTTAGCCACGATATGACAGAAGACCCCCCTAACCCCCCAACCCCCCCACCCTCCCTCGCTTTAATTTAATACTTCAACAACTCTTGTGCCAGTTACAAGATAGTGTGGATAAGGCTAATGAACATCTGATAAACGTCGTAATTGTTATCTTGAGATGATTTCGGGGCTTTAGTGTCCCCGCGGCCCGGTCCTCGACCAGGCCTCCACCCCCCAGGAAGCAGCCCGTGACAGCTGACTAACACCCAGGTACCTATTTACTGCTATTTGTCACGCTATTTACCTATTGTCACGTAGTCAACCACACACAAATTTTAATATTAACTAATGATCATTTCACAATGCTCAGAAACCGTCCATATTATGGGGGCTTTTACTTTGACTAATACGTTGCTATTTTGACGGAGTGGTCGACTATGATAGAGATGGGAAGGTTCCATACTACAAACAGGCAATGTCTCTCCCACAGTGGCGTGGGAGGGCAAGGTCGAGCGGAACAACCCCACCTACGAGATGCTGTACGTGTGTCGACCGTGCAAGAAGGAGTGCCCTGAGTGCCACTCAAACAAGCCCTGCATGGCACACTACAACTGGCCCTTCAGGTACGTCATCGTTACTAATGTTCCTACGGACGCCAGGTATGGTAGTGCCCCCCTGTGTGTGTGTGTGTGTTTCAGGTTTGCGAGTTGGGGATCAAATCATCATTTACATTTATCAAACGGTATAGGTCCAAGGACTGACCCCTGCGGGACTCCTCTTCTGGCGTCTTGTCTGTGTGTGTGTGTGTGTGCGTGTGTGTGTGTGTGTGTGTGTGTGTGTGTGTGTGTGTGTGTGTGTGTGTGTGTGTGTGTGTGTGTGTGTGTGTGTGTGTGTGTGTGTGTGTTGTTTAAAGGACTCTATTTCATATTTAAAAATATAGTCAAATTGGAGACCCAGACTCTCAATTCTGAAATTGTGGATCAGATGACGTTTCGATCCGCCCAGGACCATTATCAAGTTGTGAATCGGAACGTCGTCAATTCTTCATTTTCAGGTTTGCGAGTTGGGGATCTAATCATCAGTTTCATTGTAACTCATCAGAGCTTCGTGTTGGCTTAGACAACTTCCTCATTTAATCCATTTCACTCATTTACGACTCAGAGTGAACAAGTTCTTCAGACATCTGCGAGAGAGTTACCTGTGTTGAACGTTTCGTTCTACTTAATTATAACATTGATTCTAGTTTTACTGTGTTAGTTCACTTTGGTATCTTAGACGTCATTGTCATGTCTCCCTTTTTTCCTCCAGTGTAATGAAGTCCAGTTTTATCTTTCTGCATAGAAGAAATTTTCTGTCTTTTTGCTCTGCATTTATTATTTATATATTTACCGGATATTGCAAGCGAGAATTCTATTTAGATTTTGTTGCAAAGTCAACAGTCTGCAATATAGCTGCCTGCTGCTGCTGTCAGGTAAACCGCTTACAGGTTCTAATAAGTTATAAGCGGTAATAACTTGAGTTGTGTTAATCAGAGAGCGAGAGAAGACTTTATTATGCTTCTCTAGAGAGAATGTGTCGTCACACCTCGGTGGGGGTGGCGCCTGCTGCCGGCTAGTCGGCCCAAAGTGTCGTACGGCGCCGGGACCAGCAAGGGTGGGTTTGATTCAAGGGACACTGCTGGTGGTAGTGCCGATGCGTCCGAGGAGGGGAGGGGGTGTGCTTCAAGCAGTTGCTTCAGAAGCCACCAATTAATCTATTTTTAAGTTTATTTAATCTTATATTCTAGGGTCATGACGTTGGAGTTTGAAACAATTGTGAATAAAAAAAAGTTAATATAACGGAGTTGTTCTAGTTGGTAATGCAAGAATATTTAATAAATGCATTTCGTATATAGGATTAATCTTCCTCTCTCTCTCTCTCTCTCTCTCTCTCTCTCTCTCTCTCTCTCTCTCTCTCTCTCTCTCTCTCTCTCTCTCTCTCTCTCTCTCTCTCTCTCTCTCTCTCTCAATGAGAGAGAGAAAGGTTAATTCCTTTACCAACCAAATTGACTCACTGGCGTAAGTCCAATGATGAACCTTGTCAGTCAAAGCTTCCAATAAAATAATGTAACTCTCAGAAGACATGAATGATGGACGCTGCCAAAAAATTATTATTCGCCATTTTTTTAAGAATCACAACGTTCTGTTCCAGGACTTATTTTAAGCCCAACTGTTGTGACCATTAGATCCAAAGTCTCTCTCTTGTTTGGGGGTTCACCCCTCACCCCCCCCCCCTCATTGTTATACTGCTTTTCTCAACATATTTTCCCTAGAACACGGTCCGCTAATAGTTTTACATCCACGAGAGGGAAAGTACCAGTCTGTCCAGGATTGGACCTCTGTGACCTGTCAAACGAGTGTCAAATATGACCTGTGGCCTGTTAGTCTTCAGCGTGTTAGGAAAAATATGTTTTTTAATGTGATTCTGTGATTTCAATCTGAACACCGAACTAGGCTGCAAGAAGCCTTTAAGTCAATATAGGCAGAATATGACTTGTCTCTTGCAACATCTCTGAATACCCTGCAACTAATACACCTTTTTATCTCTCTCTCTCTCTCTCTCTCTCTCTCTCTCTCTCTCTCTCTCTCTCTCTCTCTCTCTCTCTGTCTCTCTCTGTCTCTCTCTGTCTCTCTCTCTCTCTCTCTCTCTCTGTCTCTCTCTCTCTCTCTCTCTCTCTCTCTCTCTGTCTCTCTGTCTCTGTCTCTCTGTCTCTGTCTCTCTGTCTCTCTGTCTCTCTCTCTCTCTCTCTCTCTCTCTCTCTCTCTCTCTCTCTCTCTCTCTCTCTCTCTCTCTCTCTCTCTCTCTCTCTCTCTCTCCCCCCTTCCCCACCCCATCTCCCACTGCCCTACTCAACCCCACTGCTATCACCCGTTCCAGGATCGCGCTGCTGGTCATCTCGAGCCTGTGTATAGTGCTGAGCTTCGTGATGATGGGTCTGGTCTACCACTACCGCAGTGTCAAGGTCTTCCGCCTCGCCTCGCCCACCTTCCTCTGCATCTGTCTGATCGGCTGCACCATCATGTACCTCGAGGTGGGTCCTCTCTGTCGTCTGGCTGGCCTCCTCCCTGCATGGTCTCCTGGGCTGGCTGTCTGGCTGGCTGGCTGGCCTCCTCCCTGCATGGTCTCCTGGGCTGGCTGTCTGGCTGGCTGGCTGGCCTCCTCCCTGCATGGTCTCGTGGGCTGGCTGGCTGGCTGGCTGGCTGGCTGGCTGGCTGGCTGGCCTCTTGGCCTCTTGGTTGGCCGGCTGGCTTCTTGGCTGGCTAGCTGGCTGGCTAGCTGGCTGGCTGGCCTCTTGACTGGCTGGTTGGCCTCTTGGCTGGCTGGTTGGCCTCTTGGCTGGCCTCTTGGCCGGCTAGCCTCCTCCCTGGCCTCTGATATTCCTCCCCATCTCACTCCCCCTCTCTCCACTCCCCTCATTTTATCACTTACCCCCTTCCATTCTAGTCTTCCCTCCACCCCCCCCCCCCCCTCTCTTCTTCTGCAGTCTTCATTCATCTTCATTTTCCCATCCCTATCAACCCCCTTCCCTTCCGTTCTCCCCTTTCCCTACCTCATACCTTCCCACACCTTCCTATATCCCCCCACTTACTAAGTAAGCCTCCCCTCCCCCCCCCACCTCCCTGTCCCCAACCATCACCCTCCCTCTGTAAGAAGAGTTGAATAGAACACTTTGAACAGTGAACAAGTTATGACCAGTCCTGCTTAAGGCTTTTGGCTTTTCTGGTGAGCTAAGCCACAAGATGGGGAAAAGCACCAAGACTTTATGATTATATACCACTGGGAAGGGGTCAGGATAAGGATGTGGGATGGGACGGCGGGAAAGGAATGGTGCCCAACCACTTGGTGGACAATTGGGGATTGAACGCCGACCTGCATGAAGCGAGACCGTCGCTCTACCGTCCAGCACAAGTGGGAAAAACGACATTGTTCGCTGTAATTGTACCCTCCCTTCGTCCAGTATAAATATTAATCTCTATATTGCCAATATATCCAGATTTAGGACGTCCCAATTTTTACTAAATGAATTAGAACAATAACCAAGCATCACTAGTTTCATCTAGCTTAGTGTAAATGAAAAATATTTACTAATTCCCTTGCTTTTTGTGCTCTATATTAATTAACCAAAAATACCTCCTGTTTCAAGTTGATGTTTCCAAACATTATATACGTCAGTGAAGACTCCGGTGGTACGCCAGGTACACGCGCCGCAGGTGGCACGCCAGGTACACGTGCCGCAGGTGGCACGCCAGGTACACGTGCCGCAGGTGGCACGCCAGGTACACGCGCCGCAGGTGGCACGCCAGGTACACGCGCCGCAGGTGGCACGCCAGGTACACGCGCCGCATGTGGCACGCCAGGTACACGCGCCGCAGGTGGCACGCCAGGTACACGCGCCGCAGGTGGCACGCCAGGTACACGCGCCGCAGGTGGCATGCCAGGTACACGCGCCGCAGGAGGCACGCCAGGTACACGCGCCGCAGGTGGTACGCCAGGTACACGTGCCGCAGGTGGCACGCCAGGTACAGGGTTGCTCAGTAAGGAGAACGGTAAACAGGAACAAACTCGCAGGAACAAGTAACGTTATTTAGACACAGCTGGGCGGGGTGGTAAGAGGTAAAAATATATTCAGTAAAGTATAAATAAAGTAGGGAAGAACAGTCTCGTGTTACAGTGGAGTTTAATGGAGCTACAGGTGTGTAGTGATGTACCCCATGACGTCTTCACTATTACCTTCCCACCTCCCATCACCCTCCCCCATGACTTCCCCTATACCCCAATTCATTACCCACCCACCTTGCTCCTACCCATTACCCTCCCCCAGTGTTCATGTGTCGTTAAACCATGAGCTGTAGGTGCTTAATAACCTCCCCTAATTGTTGGATTAATTAGAGGGGAAGGGAGGTGAGGAAGAGAGAGAGAGAGAGGGTGAAAGAGAGGGGGGGAGAGAGAGAGAGAGAGAGGGAGGCAGGGTGAGAGAGAGATAGGGTGAGAAAGAGAGAGAGGGTGAGAGGGAAGGGGGGAATATATTGCTACAGGCGACATAAAATCATGTCGACATTTTAAATCGTGAAATATTTTATAATCTGGGAAAAAAATAAAAAATAAAATATTGCCAAGGGGACCGACAACGAAAATTTTAACTCTTTGCATATTTCAGAACTAGATGGAGTACCCGGCGGTGCCCGGGACTCTCCCATACACAATACGTTGAAATTAATCAATGCGTCTTCGGCACCGGCCGCCGCTTTAACGAGCTTGACCCGAGGACAGGTTGCCGAGTTTATAGTGTCCTCACGCCCGCCCTGTGTCCTTGTCCGTGTCCCCAGGCCATGTTCGTGTCCTGTTCATGCTAAATATTTTGTGATTGTGTATGGATGTGCGTGTTCGTTCGTGGTAAGGAAAGTGATTGGGTACACTCTCTGTACTGGCCCCATCCCCCCAACACCCCCACCCCCCAACACCCCGCACAGGGCTCTGGTTCTCTCAGGATAGCCCCCCCCCCCCACCTCACCTGTTGCTGGGGTCTTACGCCGCTGGAACACGCACTAGACCAAAGGGTCTCGAACCCTTTTCTTATTAAGACCACTCAATAGCTCGGTCGATAGAGCTTCAGCCTCACACGTTTGGGGTCCAAGGTTCGAGTCTCTAACAGTCTAGGTGAGGGAGGGAATTATCAGGGAAAAAGGGCAAGTCATTACGACTTTATAGCACTGGGAAGGGGTTAGGATAAAGATTTGGGATGGGACAGGGGAAAGGAATGATGCCCAACCACTTGTGGACGGTCGAGGGGATTGAGCGCCGACTTGTATTACCTGTACGAGTAGTCAAGGCACAGAAGTTGTGGTAGAAGCCACCTCCAACCACAATTTAAAAACCAAAATCGACAAAGAATTTGAAAATGAAAATAATTCTATTATAACGTAACAGGTACAACAAGGCCATTAGGCGAGTTGTTAGCTCTTGGACCCTGCCTTTTTTTAACTATCGGTTGTCTAATTAACTGGCTTCAGACTCCTCTATCTTCTTGTTATGACTAGTATGGGCTATATTTTAGTAAGCAACCTCCTTACCATTACTTTAAGGCTGTATTTTAACGGTCAGCGCCCTTGTTAATACTGAATTTTTTATTTTATTAATAGTGTGATGGATATTCAACGAAACTACTTTACAGAATTGATAAATTTTTAATGGAATTGTTTGAAGAGTGTCGTATGTCTCTTTTTAAACCACTACACCATTCAGGGATGTATTATACAATGACTAGTTACCTGTTGAATTATACAAGGACTATATATTCATATAGTATCATTAAAGGGGGGTTGAATAATCATTATATAGCAATATAGTATCATTTATATCATTCAGGGGAGTTGAATTATACAAGGACTATACCAATATAAGCTATACTGGAATTGTAAATGAGGTAATTTTCTGTGGTCATGCGTGTGGTCGTGGAAGCACAACCCTGCAAACATAAAGTAACTGTCCCTATTTTCCGCTTGTTACAACTTTGAATAAAGGCGTCCTATCTTCTTATAACGTTTTTATGACATATTAGAAACGTGTTTATGCCGCATTAGAACGTTTTTATGGCGTATTAAAAACTTTGACATATTAGAAACGTGTTTATGCCGCATTAGAACGTTTTTATGACGTATTAAAAACGTTGACATATTAGAAACGTGTTTATGCCGCATTAGAACGTTTTTATGACGTATTAAAAACGTTGACATATTAGAAACGTGTTTATGCCGCATTAGAACGTTTTTATGACGTATTAAAAACGTTGACATATTAGAAACGTGTTTATGCCGTATTAGAACGTTTTTATGACATTAAAAGCGTTGTTACAATTTGTTTGGTGGTAAAACTTGTTCCGTCATTGTAACGACGTTGTAGTTACGTGGTGTTTGGTGGGTAGTTACCACACTTGGCGTGACGTCGTGTTGACGTCAGGAGGTCCTCAGTGATCCACGGTAAATGGAACTTGGTTCTATTATGAATTCCATCAGCAATTGCTAATTGTATTGTGTTTGAAGAGCAGTCAAACATGGCTCTGGTGTTTGTTTTGCCAAGATCCGATTAATGGCTATTTCAGGAGTATTATATCAAAATATATATTACACGTGTGAAAATGTAATTGCGTGTGTGTGTGTGTGTGTGTGTGTGTGTGTGTGTGTGTGTGTGTGTGTGTGTGTGTGTGTGTGTGTTCACCTATTTATCTGTGTAGATTCGAGCTTGGCTCTTGGATCCTGCCTTTTCACTGGCAGTTTTCTAATGCAATGACTCTTGATCTGTTTGTCATATATTCTCTTACGAATGAAGATCGATTCTACAACTTGCTCATTTAGTTCTTTCCATTTCCCTAGAGTTTTTTGTTAAAATAAAACTTTCTAACTTATGGCTGATCTGGTTTCTAAGTTCCCATTCATACCCTATTGTTCTACTGGTATTCATTGTGAACATTTTTTCCGCTCTATCAATCCACTAAGAATTATACATCTCTATTGTCTGCGCCTTCTTTGCTAGCGACGACAGGTCTAGTTCTTTCAATATTTCTTCGTAGCAATCATTTGCAATTTCTGGATGCGCCTCGTCGCAGTCCTCAGGACATACTATGGTATGCTTGAGTGTCTTTTTAGATGGGGTTCTACAATGGGGTGGCATACTCTAGAATTGGTCTCACATACGTGGTGTACTCCAGACCAATTCTACATATAACAGTCTCCGTGGTGTAGTGGTAAGACACTCGCCTGGCGTTCCGCGAGCGCTATGTCATGGGTTCGTATCCTGGCCGGGGAGGATTTACTGGGCGCAATTCCTTAACTGTAGCCTCTGTTTAACGCAACAGTAAAATGTGTACTTGGATGAAAAAACGATTCTTCGCGGCAGGGGATCGTATTCCAGGGACCATAGGATTAAGGACTTGCCCGAAACGCTACGCGTACTAGTGGCTGTACAAGAATGTAACAACTCTTGTATATATCTCAAATATCTCAAATATTATTGTGATTTTATTGTGAATGAGAAAATCAATTTGAGCCATGAGGAGGATTCGAACCCGCACGCTTGGTACTCCAAAACCCATGTCCTGGACCACTACGCCATGACATGGTAAAAAGCAATGCAACCTGAAATCACGTTAATGGGATTGCATTGTGTATTTAAAGAGAAGCGTTGGAGGTAGAACTCCTGGACCATAGCCAGAGTGTATGAGGAGCAATGTGCAAAACCCCTGATTGGGCTTCAGTCGAGGCCTCGGGGCCCCCCTAGAGGGTTCAGTCGAGGCCTCGGGGCCCCCCTAGAGGGTTCAGTCGAGGCCTCGGGGCCCCCCTAGAGGATTCAGTCGAGGCCTCGGGGCCCCCCTAGAGGGTTCAGTCGAGGCCTCGGGGCCCCCCTAGAGGGTTCAGTCGAGGCCTCGGGGCCCCCCTAGAGGGTTCAGTCGAGGCCTCGGGGCCCCCCTAGAGGGTTCAGTCGAGGCCTCGGGGCCCCCCTAGAGGATTCAGTCGAGGCCTCGGGGCCCCCCTAGAGGATTCAGTCGAGGCCTCGGGGCCCCCCTAGAGGGTTCAGTCGAGGCCTCGGGGCCCCCCTAGAGGATTCAGTCGAGGCCTCGGGGCCCCCCTAGAGGGTTCAGTCGAGGCCTCGGGGCCCCCCTAGAGGGTTCAGTCGAGGCCTCGGGCCCCCCCTAGAGAGTTCAGTCGAGACCTCGGGGACCCCCTAAAGGGTTCAGTCGAGGCCTCGGGACCCCCTAAAGGGTTTAGTCGAGACCTCGGGGACCCCTAAAGGGTTCAGTCGAGGCCTCGGGGCCCCCCTAGAGGGTTCAGTCGAGACCTCGGGGACCCCCTAGAGGGTTCAGTCGAGGCCTCGGCACCCCTAGAGGGTTCAGTCGAGGCCTCGGGGCCCCCCTAGAGGATTCAGTCGAGGCCTCGGGGGCCCCCCTAGAGGGTTCAGTCGAGTCCTCGGGGCCCCCCTAGAGGGTTCAGTCGAGGCCTCGGGGCCCCCCTAGAGGATTCAGTCGAGGCCTCGGGGGCCCCCCTAGAGGGTTCAGTCGAGTCCTCGGGGCCCCCCTAGAGGGTTCAGTCGAGGCCTCGGGGCCCCCCTAGAGGATTCAGTCGAGGCCTCGGGGCCCCCCTAGAGGATTCAGTCGAGGCCTCGGGGCCCCCCTAGAGGGTTCAGTCGAGGCCTCGGGGCCCCCCTAGAGGATTCAGTCGAGGCCTCGGGGCCCCCCTAGAGGGTTCAGTCGAGGCCTCGGGGCCCCCCCTAGAGGGTTCAGTCGAGGCCTTGGGGACCCCCTACAGGGTTCAGTCGAGGCATCGGGGACCCCCTACAGGGTTCAGTCGAGGCATCGGGGACCCCCTACAGGGTTCAGTCGAGGCATCGGGGACCCCCTTAGAGGGTTCAGTTAAATCCCAAGTTGCATTGCCTTTACCCTTACTTGTGCCTGCTTCTCTAGTTTATGTAGGAGTATCTTGCGTGAAACCATCACAAACTTTCTAAACAGTTTAGAAATCTACACTCTGGCCAACTTTTTCTGTCTTGTCTTATCTTCATTACTTTCGCCTAAAACTCTAGAAGGTTCATTAGGCATGATTTTTTCCTTGTCTGATGCTACGTGGGTGTTTACAAGCCTCATTGTCGGTGTTTAACCTGTGTTTATTATTCGTTTGAGTTCCTTGCTGGGGAGGTGCTGGTCACCGGAGACGAGGAGTCATAATAACGTGGCTGAAGTATGTTGACGAGACCACACACTCGAAAGTGAAGGGACGATGACGATTCGGTCCGTCCTGGACCATTGTCAAGTCGATCCAGTACTCACTTGAGAATGGTCCAGGACGAACCGAAACGTCGTTGTCCCTTCACTTTGTAGTGTGTGGTCTGGTCAACTGGTCACTGGTCTATGGGTAGAAGTACTCCCTTCCTATGTGTTATGTTGCTGTTTCTGTCTGTCATCAGCTGGGCATAACTTTTGTCTCATTACTTCCTCTGCTGTGATCTACTCTGATCTCTGATCTCTGCTCTGATCTCTGCTGTATTTGTGTGTTTATTATTTGAATTGACTATTTGTATCTGCTGAATAGAGCTATTAGCTCTTGGATCCCGCCTTTCTAACCAATATATTTTTTCTTCTATTATATCTACTACGTAGATTTCTAACACACGCGCACGCACACATACATCCCCAGGACGCACCCCGTTAGGATTTCGACCCCCGAGCGCTGTCCACTCAGCCTGTGTGTGTTATTCTAAACTGCTAGGTGTAATGACAGGGTTCAGGTCTTTGTCCGTGCGTTCCCCCGTCTATGCGTCCGTGCGTTTATCCATACTTCGTGTCATTGCATTAGTTCTTCATTCGTCCATATTATTCTACTTTCTCTCTCATTATATTGTGTACATTTTAAGGCTTGATGCCCTCTCATTTTCTTCTATAATGACCACAGCTGCTCTTATAATGATATACCTCATTCTCTCCCCCCTCACTTTGCCCCCCTCACTTTACCTCACTGACTCACTCTGCCACCCAACAGATGGCGGCCATCTTCCCCGTGCTGGACACTTACTCCTGTATCGCCACCAAGTGGACCCGACACCTAGGCTTCTGTATCACGTTCTCCTCCTTACTCATGAAGACCTGGAGGTGAGTACTGGCTTCCTCATGATGACCTAGAGGGGGAATGTGAGGCTTTATGATGAATTATAAGGTGAGTACTTCTTCATGATGACCTAGAGATGAGTATTTGCTTCTTCTTGATGACCTAGAGACGAGTATTTTCTTTGTCATTAGAACGTAGCGGAAGGTATTTGTGTGTACTCGCTTAACTGTGCATGTTTGGGTTCAGCTCTTGGACCCCGTCTTTCAACTTTCAATAGTTCGTTACAATTGTAACTTTGTTCATGTCTACTCGGGACACTGAGGGAAGTCACGCCTCTCCCTTGTGTCCCTTCGTTGGTTCTGTCATTGTGGACCCGCCAGTGTCCGGACACCTGTCCTCACCACCCATCTTCATTACCTTGCCTTTACTAAAGTTGAACATTAGTAACCACTCGCACGGTTAGACCGTTCTTGGTGTTCTGGTTTACCTGCGGTAAATACCGGTAGGCACTGTGTCAAGTCAACTGTTGTGGGTCGCATTTTGAAGGTTGGTTGGCCTAGGTTGACCACCATAGGTCTAACAGATTGTCGACGACCATATGTCTAACAGATCCTGTCCCCTTCAATGGGGCATAATGTATATGTACGAGTATGTGTAAATGTTGTATACGCATTGTGTGCGTGTGTGCACGTGCGTGCGTTGGCTTATGTGTGTGTGGGCGTGCGCCCCAGGGTAAACAGAAGCCATGGTCGTCACCTCAGCTATACGCTGCAATAATCTAATTAAAGCGAGACTGAGACCGTCCTGCCTCACAGTCTAGGTCACCAAGATCAGTGAATAAAGGTGTATATTACTACAGGAAAAATTGCTTTGAAACTCTTTTGTTTTTCCCTGACTTTCCTTGCTCGTGATTTTTTTTTCCTCCTTTGCATTGTTGATCCATTTGTGGTGATGCCTTTGTACCGCGCTCTTTGGCCCGGGGAGAAGGCTTTCTTCAGCCTTTGTGGGGCTTGTTGACCATCCTCTCTTTTGCCTCGATTTGGTTAGGTCCTTTTCTTCTGAACTCTGTTCCTTTTCCCTCTGGACCTCCGTTCCTTTCCCTCTGGACCCCCTGTTCCTCTGCCTCTGGACCCCCTGTTCCTCTCCCTCTGGACCCCCTGTTCCTCTCCCTCTGGACCCCCTGTTCCTCTGCCTCTGGACCCCCTGTTCCTCTGCCTCTGGACCCCCTGTTCCTCTGCCTCTGGACCCCCTGTTCCTCTGCCTCTGGACCCCCTGTTCCTCTGCCTCTGGACCCCCTGTTCCTCTGCCTCTGGACCCCCTGTTCCTCTGCCTCTGGACCCCCTGTTCCTCTGCCTCTGGACCCCCTGTTCCTCTCCTTCTGGACCCCCCAGTTCCTCTCCCTCTGGACCCTGCTCTATATACTATACTCTCTTTACACATTGTAATCGGGTATCTTTTACGTTGTGATCATATCTGCTCTTGTATTTTTCTGTTCCAGCGTTAGATTTAGTTAGACTTTCATCCTTGATGAATTCTGGACCTGGAATGTAGCTCATTGACTCTGGTTTTCCTCCTTCCATATGTATAGCATCGCGTTGGACGTTTTCCAAGTCTCTGGCAGTTCCCTTCTTCCTAGTAAGGAGTTGAAAACTTTAGTAAGATGATTTAACCCTTCCACAGCTGCTTCCAGCTGTGGCACCGGGTCTGTGCTCGTGGCTTTAGTCCCCTTCAGCTCTACACGTGTCTCAGACCTCATGGCTTTAAAAGTCAGGTCAGGTGTCAACTTGAAAACTCCTGAAGGGTTTATAAGATAATTTCGCACACTTCGTTATCGTTCTCTGGGTTTTGTGGTCTGATCACTTGGTCGTCCACCGACACCTTCCTCGAGACGCGGTTATATGGAGTAGTTTAGAGGTGATGGGTCGAAAATTATTATAACAAATATCTGAAAACGTTCAGAAATTGTCAATTAGCAACTTTGCTTCCCACTCGAGCGCTAGACGGAGGTCACTCAAGCGCTAGACGGAGGTCACTCAGGCGCTAGACGGAGGTCACTCAAGCGCTCGAAGGGGCAGTGGAACGAGAGAATATATCCTCGAATTACTGTTATTTTCCCGCTGTTAAAATCTAGAGGAAATTAGTTCTCGATTTTAGTAGTTTATAGTAGGGGGGTGTGAGGGAGGTGGGAGGGGGGGGTTGGTAATGAATGGGGGGGGGGAGGACGAGGGCGTTTGAAATAACAAGCAATAGAAATTCGGGCGACACGAGCCAAAGCTTCACCGTGCAAGCACATACAGGTCAACGTGTCCTGTGAAAAGGAATCATTTCCTGCAGGCTTCGAGGCGGAGCTCAGAGTTGCTTCCGGACTCACTTGGTGGAGTTTTAGTGAGTTTGGGTCAGTGCCCGAGAACGGTAAAAAAAAACATTTGGGACCATTGGATCGTCCAGGCTCTATGCCAAGTCTTCGCCAGAGGGAAGGGAGGGGAAGGGAAGGGAAGGGAAGGGAAGGGAAGGGAAGGGAAGGGAAGGGAAGGGAAGGGAAGGAGAGGGTAAGGGTTGAAGTGGAAGAGATCATAGAACACGGAGCGTGTTGTGGCATAAGAACAGGGGGGACAGAAGGAATTGTTTACACACCCAGCAACACACCTGGCCTGCTGGTGTGCCCCCACACACCTGGCCTGCTGGTGTGCCCCCACACACCTGGCCTGCTGGTGTGCCCCCACACACCTGGCCTGCTGGTGACCTCTAACACCTGTCTGTTGACGCCTAATTCCTCCAACTCCCACCACCACCACCAACCCTCAACCCTCCCCCCCCCCCCTTACAATCACGACAGAAGCCAATCAGCAGCTCGGCTGACAAATTTGTTCACTCGTGCGAAATATTTTGGATTTCATGAACGATCGGGGCGGCTGCTGCTGCTGCTGCTGCTGCTGCTGTGGCTGCTGCTGTGGCTGCTATGGCTGCTGTTGCTCCTGCTGCTGCTGCTGCTGCTGCTGTGGCTGCTATGGCTGCTGTTGCTCCTGCTGCTGCTGCTGCTGCTGCTGCTGTGGCTGCTATGGCTGCTGTGGCTGCTGCTGCTGTGGCTGCTGCTGCTGCTGTTGCTGTGGCTGTGGCTGCTGCTGCTGTGGCTGCTGTGGCTGTGGCTGCTGTGGCTGCTGTGGCTGTGGCTGCTGCTGCTGCTGTTGCTGTGGCTGCTGCTGCTGTGGCTGCTGCTGCTGTGGCTGTGGCTGCTATGGCTGCTGTTGCTCCTGCTGCTGTGGCTGCTATGGCTGCTGTTGCTCCTGCTGCTGTGGCTGCTGATGTGGCTGTTGCTGTTGCTGCCTCGTCCAAGCGAAGTCGACCAGGAATCTTTATTTATATATACAAGAGTTCATACATTCTTGTACAGTCACTAGCACACATAGCGTTTCGGGCAAGTCCTTAATCCTAATTTTCACACACCCCCCTCCTCCCCCCCTCTCAGGAAGCAGCCCGTAGCAGGCGTCAAACTCCCAGAACCCTATTTACTGCGAGGTGAACAGGGACATTAGAGTAAAAGAAACAGCCCATTTGTTGCGGCCACAACCGGGGATCGAACCATGACCCGTTTGGACTACGAACCCAGAACAAAGTCGACTTAGCCGTCAGGCATACAATTGTAAGGCAGCTTGTAAGGCCACCTCAGTTCCCCGCGGGTGTTGACGGTGGTGGACCCGAGAGTGATACCAGTGAAGTACCCGCGGGTTTCGTAACTCCGGCCACTTGTAAACACTTAGTTTCGTGAACCATTTGAGAGCTTCCAGAGCCTCTACGGCAGTGAGGAACGTCTCCTCTTTAGCCTACGGCAGTGAGGAACGTCTCCTCTTTAGCCTACGTCATTGAGGAACGTCTCCTCTTTAGCCTACGTCATTGAGGAACGTCTCCTCTTTAGCCTACGGCAGTGAGGAACGTCTCCTCTTTAGCCTACGTCAGTGAGGAACGTCTCCTCTTTAGCCTACGGCAGTGAGGAACGTCTCCTCTTTAGCCTACGTCAGTGAGGAACGTCTCCTCTTTAGCCTACGTCATTGAGGAACGTCTCCTCTTTAGCCTACGTCAGTGAGGAACGTCTCCTCTTTAGCCTACGTCAGTGAGGAACGTCTCCTCTTTAGCCTACGTCATTGAGGAACGTCTCCTCTTTAGCCTACGTCAGTGAGGAACGTCTCCTCTTTAGCCTACGTCAGTGAGGAACGTCTCCTCTTTAGCCTACGGCAGTGAGGAACGTCTCCTCTTTAGCCTACGTCAGTGAGGAACGTCTCCTCTTTAGCCTACGGCAGTGAGGAACGTCTCCTCTTTAGCCTACGGCAGTGAGGAACGTCTCCTCTTTAGCCTACGGCAGTGAGGAACGTCTCCTCTTTAGCCTACGGCAGTGAGGAACGTCTCCTCTTTAGCCTACGGCAGTGAGGAACGTCTCCTCTTTAGCCTACGTCAGTGAGGAACGTCTCCTCTTTAGCCTACGTCAGTGAGGAACGTCTCCTCTTTAGCCTACAGCAGTGAGGAACGTCTCCTCTTTAGCCTACGGCAGTGAGGAACGTCTCCTCTTTAGCCTACGGCAGTGAGGAACGTCTCCTCTTTAGCCTACGTCAGTGAGGAACGTCTCCTCTTTAGCCTACGTCAGTGAGGAACGTCTCCTCTTTAGCCTACGGCAGTGAGGAACGTCTCCTCTTTAGCCTACGTCAGTGAGGAACGTCTCCTCTTTAGCCTACGTCAGTGAGGAACGTCTCCTCTTTAGCCTACGTCAGTGAGGAACGTCTCCTCTTTAGCCTACGTCAGTGAGGAACGTCTCCTCTTTAGCCTACGTCAGTGAGGAACGTCTCCTCTTTAGCCTACGGCACCACGCTCGGGACGTTACGTTGAGCAAGACGTCTCTTCTCACCGCTTCTCTCTACCGTGCTCCTCACAGTGAGAAGTGAGGGAAAAAGCCTCTGTACTAATTTGAGCCTTACTCGTGCAGTAACCCTTTAGAAGCGAGGCCCGGTTACTGATGCTCCCCGTGTGTGTGTGTGTGTGTGTGTGTGTGTGTGTGTGTGTGTGTGTGTGTGTGTGTGTGTGTGTGTGTGTGTGTGTGTGTGTACTCACCTAGTTGTACTCACCTAGTTGTGCTTGCGGGGGTTGAGCTCTGGCTCTTTGGTCCCGCCTCTCAACTGTCAATCAACTGGTGTACAGATTCCTGAGCCTACTGGGCTCTATCATATCTACACTTGAAACTGTGTATGGAGTCAGCCTCCACCACATCACTTCCTAATGCATTCCATTTGTCAACCACTCTGACACTAAAAAAGTTCTTTCTAATATCTCTGTGGCTGTGTGGCTGTGTGTGTGTGTGTGTGTGTGTGTGTGTGTGTGTGTGTGTGTGTGTGTGTGTGTGTGTGTGTGTGTGTGTGTGTGTGGCGCCTGTCCGTCTGTTCTCTGGACCACTGCCGTCTTCACCAGCGCCACACGACCGAAGCTTTCTCATTTCCTGCCGGCGTCTCAGGTCAGCGACACCTCCATGACCGCCGGAAATGGTCCTACTCGGTGAGACCTGGGTCCAGCACCCCCACACACACTCGCCTCCAGCAACGGGGGTATGCAACACCTCTTCAACACCTTCATTTACAGAACACGATATTAAAATATGTTGCAAAAGGTTTTCCATGACAGTATTTTGCATTGACCAAGACGTGAAAGGTGCGATATGTGATGGAGGAGTCAACTAGACAAGAACAGAACAGAACAGAACAGGTTGGAACCTCTAGAGAACAGGCAGAACAGGTGGATCTTAACACCATGAGTTCTTGGCCGGGTCTGGCCGTCTCCGGACGTGTTCCCTCCTTGGTACGTCGCCCAAAGGGCCGAAGTTCGATGCTCGATGGTCCAAATGACCGGGCACTTTGCCATCATGTCCCAGCCAAGTGGTATACTGTTATACAGACTCTGCCTCTCCATAGTTACCAGTAGTTAATACACACTTTTTGAAGTACGTGAACAATGGTGTAACCACTTGACTGAGAACTTGCATTGTTGTACTCGCCTAGTTATTCTTGCGGTGGGGTTGAGCTGCAGCTCTTTAGTCCCGCCTCAACTGTCAATCAACTAATGAACAGATTCTCGAACCTATTGGGCTCTATCATAACTACATTTGGAACTGTGTTACGTTGAGGACCCCAGTGGCCGGACCCCCCAGCCACTGTGTGGCCGGACCCCCAGCCACTGTGTGGCCGGACCCCCAGCCACTGTGTGGCCGGACCCCAGCCACTGTGTGGCCGGACCCCAGCCACTGTGTGGCCGGACCCCAGCCACTGTGTGGCCGGACCCCAGCCACTGTGTGGCCGGACCCCCAGCCACTGTGTGGCCGGACCCCAGCCACTGTGTGGCCGGACCCCAGCCACTGTGTGGCCGGACCCCAGCCACTGTGTGGCCGGACCCCAGCCACTGTGTGGCCGGACCCCAGCCACTGCTCATATCAACACCGTTGCTTTCACGTCATTGTAAACAGAGCACATAAGCAGGATGTTGACATAACAAAGTGTGAGGGGTGAGAACATATGAAAAGTAGCCAAGACTTGAGCAGCGTGAGGCCACAGTGCGTGAGGACGGCGCCTCTCGGAGCGAGGACAGGGTTTTTTACCCTCCAGTTCACTGTGGCTTGTCTGGCATGTTGACAGATACTGTGATTGACAGTATGACAGGTAATAACATTAACTTGAATTATCCAGGGGATAGAACTCGGACCTGTAAAATAAGGAGCCATCTCAACTTACTGGATCTCGATGAGGAAGGTAGCCAGGCTGCTCTTCACCACCACCACCACTACCACCACTCCACCACCACTCCACCACCACTCCCCCCTCACCACCACCACTTCCCCCTCACAGCCCCCCCCCCCATCCCCCAGACACCCACCAGGCGACAGATTCCTGGAGGGTAACCTTTAAATTTTTAATAAATTAATTCATGGTAAAAAATTAATGTAACACATGATGAGGCTTACCACAAGGCTGGGAGGGAGGGAGGGAGGCAGGCAGGCAGGCTGGCAGGCAGGCAGGCAGGCAGGAAGGCAGGCAGGCAGGCAGGCAGGCAGGGAGGGAGGCAGGCAGGCAGGCAGGCAGGCAGGCAGGCAGGGAGGGAGGCAGGCAGGCCAGCAGGGAGGCAGGGAGGGAGGCAGGCAGGCAGGCAGGCAGGCAGGGAGGCAGGCAGGCAGGCAGGAAGGCAGGCAGGCAGGCAGGCAGGCAGGCAGGGAGGGAGGCAGGCAGGCAGGCAGGCAGGCAGGCAGGCAGGCAGGCAGGCAGGGAGGGAGGCAGGCAGGCAGGCAGGGAGGGAGGCAGGCAGGCAGGCAGGCAGGCAGGGAGGCAGGCAGGCAGGCAGGTAAGCAGGCAGGCAGGCAGGCAGGCAGGCAGGCAGGCAGGCAGGGAGGCAGGCAGGCAGGCAGGCAGGGAGGCAGGCAGGCAGGCAGACAGGGAGACAGGCAGGCAAGCAGGCAGGCAGGGAGGCAGGCAGGCAGGCAGGCAGACAGGGAGGCAGGCAGGCAGGCAGGCAGGAAGGCAGGAAGGCAGGCCAGCAGGCAGGAAGGCAGGCAAGCAGGCAGGCAGGCAGGCAGGCAGGCAGGCAGGCAGGCAGGCAGGCAGGCAGACAGGGAGGCAGGCAGGCAGGCAGGCAGGAAGGCAGGAAGGCAGGAAGGCAGGCCAGCAGGCAGGAAGGCAGGCCAGCAGGCAGGGAGGCAGAGAGGCAGGCAGGGAGGCAGGCAGAGAGGCAGGCAGGGAGGCAGGCAGAGAGGCAGGCAGGCAGGCAGGGAGGCAGGCAGGCAGGCAGGGAGGGAGGGAGGCAGGCAGGCAGGCAGGCAGGGAGGGAGGCAGGCAGGCAGGCAGGCAGGCAGGCAGGCAGGCAGGCAGGCAGGCAGGGAGGCAGGCAGGCAGGCAGGGAGGCAGGCAGGCAGGCAGGCAGGGAGGCAGGCAGGCAGGCAGGCAGGCAGGCAGGCAGGCAGGCAGGCAGGCAGGCAGGCAGGCAGGCAGGGAGGGAGGGAGGCAGGGAGGCAGGCAGGCAGGGAGGCAGGCAGGGAGGCAGGCAGGCAGGCAGGCAGGCAGGCAGGCAGGCAGGCAGGCAGGCAGGAAGGCAGGCAGGGAGGCAGGCAGGGAGGCAGGAAGGCAGGCAGAGAGGCAGGCAGGGAGGCAGGAAGGCAGGCAGGAAGGCAGGCAGGAAGGCAGGCAGGAAGGCAGGCAGGGAGGCAGGAAGGCAGGCAGAGAGGCAGGCAGGGAGGCAGGCAGGCAGGCAGGCAGGCAGGCAGGCAGGCAGGGAGGCAGGCAGGCAGGCAGGCAGGCAGGGAGGCAGGCTAGGGTAGACAGACTGTTGCTAGGCAACCTTCTCTGACGCTCTCCACTGCTGCCTCTTGTACATCCCTTCATCTTCCCTCTCTCTCTTATCACGCCCACGGCACCCACACCCTGCCTCCCACGTCACCCATACCCTGCCTCCCACGTCACCCACACCCTGCCTCCCACGGCACCCATACCCTGCCTCCCACGGCACCCACACCCTGCCTCCCACGTCACCCATACCCTGCCTCCCACGGCACCCACACCCTGCCTCCCACGTCACCCATACCCTGCCTCCCACGTCACCCACACCCTGCCTCCCACGTCACCCATACCCTGCCTCCCACGGCACCCACACCCTGCCTCCCACGGCACCCAAACCCTGCCTCCCACGTCACCCATACCCTGCCTCCCACGGCACCCACACCCTGCCTCCCACGGCACCCATACCCTGCCTCCCACGTCACCCATACCCTGCCTCCCACGTCACCCACACCCTGCCTCCCACGTCACCCACACCCTGCCTCCCACGGCACCCACACCCTGCCTCCCACGTCACCCATACCCTGCCTCCCACGTCACCCACACCCTGCCTCCCACGTCACCCATACCCTGCCTCCCACGGCACCCACACCCTGCCTCCCACGTCACCCATACCCTGCCTCCCACGTCACCCACACCCTGCCTCCCACGTCACCCATACCCTGCCTCCCACGTCACCCATACCCTGCCTCCCACGTCACCCACACCCTGCCTCCCACGGCACCCACACCCTGCCTCCCACGTCACCCATACCCTGCCTCCCACGGCACCCACACCCTGCCTCCCACCTCACCCATACCCTGCCTCCCACGTCACCCACACCCTGCCTCCCACGTCACCCATACCCTGCCTCCCACGGCACCCACACCCTGCCTCCCACGTCACCCATACCCTGCCTCCCACGTCACCCACACCCTGCCTCCCACGTCACCCATACCCTGCCTCCCACGTCACCCACACCCTGCCTCCCACGGCACCCACACCCTGCCTCCCACGTCACCCATACCCTGCCTCCCACGGCACCCACACCCTGCCTCCCACGGCACCCACACCCTGCCTCCCACGTCACCCATACCCTGCCTCCCACGTCACCCACACACCTTACCCTTTTCCATTGATACTTGACCCTTCACTTCCCCCTCCCCCACCCACTCTCACTCCCCCCACCCACCCTCACTCCCCCCACCCACCCTCACTCCCCCCCACCCACTCTCCCCCACCCCAACAGCCGACAGGGTGACGTCGCCGACATTCTCAATAAGTATTAAATTATCTCATTATCCTCATAGCGCTAACATCCTCCAGGCGAGCATCCTCCTCTCCTCCGGCCGGAGATCCGGCCCTCTACAGCCTCCTGGCTCGCCCTCTACAGCCTCCTGGCTCGGCCTCTACAGCTAGCCCCACCCTCCAGTACACGGAGCACTCTAATCTGTAGTACTAAGATTGCTAAAACATTAAATATGAAGAATATTACCGATTCTCAACTTTCTCCCTCTTGCCTTTTTTACATGTTGTTGTCACGAGGTAATTCTTCGAGTTCTGGCGAAGATATCTCTGGAAGCCTTTGAGAATGTTGACGTCTTTTGTGTTCCTTCACCACAGAGTGTCGCTGACGTACCGGGTGACGTCAGCACACAAGATCAAGCTGACTGACAAGCAGCTGCTGCAGTGGCTGACGCCCATCTTGATGATCGTGTTGGTGTACCTAGGCGCCTGGACCCTGAGTGCCACCCCCAGCGCCGTCGATCTCAAGGACTACAGCCATCTCAAGTTCAAGCAGTGCCGCTACGACTGGTGGGACCACTCCCTCGCCATGGGTGAGTTGTCGGGTACAGGGGGGACGGAGGGCGACTTTGGGAGGGAGGAACAGTACTTGTAGGGGAGGGAGGGAGGAAGGGAGGAACAGTACTTGTAGGGAGGGAGGGAGGAACAGTACTTGTAGGGAGGGAGGGAGGAACAGTACTTGTAGGGAGGGAGGGAGGAACAGTACTTGTAGGGAGGGAGGGAGGAACAGTACTTGTAAGTAGGGAAGGAGGAACAGTACTTGTAGGGAGGAAGGGAGTGACGGTACTGTAGGGAGGAAGGGAGTGACGGTATTTGAGGGACGGAGGGAGGGAGTGACGGTACTGTAGGGAGGGAGGAACAGTACTTGTGACGGAGGGAGGGAAGGTGGCAGAAAGGGAGGGAAAGTAGCAGGGAAGGCAGACGTCAGGAATTGTTTTTTACAACTAGTTGTTGTAAAAAAAATAATTAAACTTGTTTTACGAATTAACCTCTTACGTAATGTGTACTTTGTGTTACATAAACATTAAATTGATAAATAATTACTACAGTACATATTCACATCCATAATTCCTGATCACCTGAGCAGTGCACCACCACCACCTTCTCCTCCTCCGGCAGGCGAGGTGCTCTTCCTGATGTGGGGGGTGAAGGTGTGCTTCAGTGTCCGCAAGGCGGAGAGCTTCTTCGACGAGGCCAAGTACATCTCGTGGGCCGTCTACAACATTGCCATCGTTAACATCGTCATGGTCACCTTCCAGTGAGTCCTCGTGAAGAATGTCACTCTTATTTCTTAGACTGTTTTAACAATTATATAATTAATTTATCACCCAGCATCGTGGAAGTAATTAAAAGGCTTTTCAGCACTAGTTTTCAGGTCTATTTTATGTTATGCTGAGATAGTTCCACTCAGGCTTTCAACACAAGCAATTTTTAGTTCTGGGAAAGACACAATTCTCACGAGTAAAAACAATGGATTGTTCGTCATTTTCGGAAAATGTAGCATAGAGTAGTACAGACTTCATACATCTAATATCATTTAATGTCCTCGTGCTGTGTTGCTTCTCTTGTTCAACTTCTGAAAACACTACTCATCAAACACTGGTCTGGTCAAAAGTTACTGATTTGATTTTATCACCAATTTATCTTCATAATATTTCTCATCCAAAACACCTTCCTTACTCCACACTTTGACACAAAGCTTCCCACTCTCACTTGTCTGACCTTGTTGATCCTATTGGCTTGGACTGCTCTTGTAAAATTCTATCACGACCCAGCGTGGATATTGCTAGAGTTGGCCCTCTATTACTTGTGCTACTAAGACAATGCACATGAGGAACTGCCAACCATAAGTAAGAAGCCTCGTAGCCCTCTATACGAGGATCTGCTCTAAAGGCATGAACCTGTCCTCTCGAACAGGATATCACATTTTGACCTACAAATCCCCAAACCGACAAAATATAATATACTATAGCGCAAAATTGATGGGATGTCCCGTTCTCTAATCGTGGAAGCTGGTGTTTTAGATTCGGCTACTCTGAACAAAAAGTTCCAAGCAGCACGGGCTATGGTGAGCCCGTCGTACTTACCTGCCACAAGAGATGTGCGCCTAGGAGCTGAGCCATGCCAGGCCAAGCCAGATCAGGCCAGGCCAGGCCAGGTCGGGCCAGGCCAAGTTGATACATAGTTTTTGTGACGTGACAACTCTTGAAGGCCAGGCATGCTTAACCCAGGGCACAATCGCCAGTTGCGTTCACCTGTCACAAAGCCCTGTTTCAGTAGTGGCACTAGAGCAAGGCGTCTCAACTGCAAGTTCGGCACAAATATTTAATCAGGTGTGGGCTGGCGGTGACTGGGAATACTGTGGCTCAATAAGATATTATGCAGCATAAATCAGGCTCACGTAAAGTAGATACATTCAATTAGGATCAGCTTTATTTACGTTGATCTGTATACATGACAGAAGGATTGTCATTACTTAAGTGCCAAGGCATAGAAGATGTGCCTATCTCTTATTTCCGACTACCTCCTTCACATTCCTTCTTCACATTCCTTCTCCACATCTCCGTACATTCCTTCCTTGTCCCCTTCACACTCTGTATCACTCTGATTACTTCTTATTCTACTGTTGTTGTGTATCTTCTTGGTCTTATTCAAGTGTAAGGTTATTGTTTGCCCTGTTTACATATAGTACTTGTTCCGCCGTGTCAATGGGTAATGTGTTTTACCTTGTCTCCATCTGTTTTCTCAGCAGTGCTTACTTTAATTCACTCCTTCCTTATCGCAGCCTGATCATCTTCCCCGACGCTGGGCCGGACATCAAGTACCTGTTTGGGTTCCTGAGGACACAGTTCAGCACCTCCACCACCGTCCTCCTCATCTTTGGGCCCAAGGTGAGTGAGACACATAGCCCAAGGTGGGTGACACATTGCCCGATGTGGGTGACACACATAGCCCGAGGTGGGTGACACATAGCCCGAGGTGGGTGAGACACATAGCCCAGTGCCTTCAAGCATATTTTCTCTTAACGGCTTCTTACCTAACCCGGCTTACAAGATCGGGCTTGTCCAGGTCACGGCCTTTCCAAATGTCGGTCGCCTATGCAATGAGTCTTGAAATCATTGGTTTTGTCATATCTGGTATTCAAACTATGCATGGAGGTAGCTTACATTATTTTTTCCTGTTCATTCCAATCTTAACTGCCCTTACACTGGTAGTGTGGTTCATCTGTGTGGATACCACCCCAAGCATGTCCTCCTGTCTTGTGCTACCCTTCAACATTAATATCTTATCCATCTCATTGACACCACGGAATATTCTGTATCCTTTATTTCTGTCATCCGATGTCGTTAGATTCAGTTTTCAAGGTCTTATTCCTGTTGCTCAATCTACTTCATTCCGGAACAAGTCTTGTGGCATGCCTCCTGGTTACCTGGTTGATGGGGTTCTGGGAGTTCTTCTACTCCCCAAGCCCGGCCCGAGGCCAGGCTTGACTTGTGAGAGTTTGGTCCACCAGGCTGTTGCTTGGAGCGGCCCGCAGGCCCACATATACCTGGTTGATGGGGTTCTGGGAGTTCTTCTACTCCCCAAGCCCGGCCCGAGGCCAGGCTTGACTTGTGAGAGTTTGGTCCACCAGGCTGTTGCTTGGAGCGGCCCGCAGGCCCACATATACCTGCTTGATGGGGTTCTGGGAGTTCTTCTACTCCCCAAGCCCGGCCCGAGGCCAGGCTTGACTTGTGAGAGTTTGGTCCACCAGGCTGTTGCTTGGAGCGGCCCGCAGGCCCACATATACCTGGTTGATGGGGTTCTGGGAGTTCTTCTACTCCCCAAGCCCGGCCCGAGGCCAGGCTTGACTTGTGAGAGTTTGGTCCACCAGGCTGTTGCTTGGAGCGGCCCGCAGGCCCACATATACCTGGTTGATGGGGTTCTGGGAGTTCTTCTACTCCCCAAGTCCGGCCCGAGGCCAGGCTTGACTTGTGAGAGTTTGGTCCACTAGGCAATCAAGCCTCTGAAAGTTCTCATTTTTTGTGTTACTTGAGATAAGGGTTCCATATATAGAGGACAGATGCTGTATAAAGCGTTGTGAAAGCTTCCTTGTCTCGCCTCCTGAAGGCTAAGCTGATGTTCTCTAGCTCAGCATATGCTGATGTGATTATACTCAGTACCTGGCAGTTATACTTTCCCTAGGTTCCTTATTTCGCGTGAGGTTGTGAAAGGAGGTGGCTTGTAACACCTATACTTCAAGCTCACTCCACTTGTTTACCACCAGCAATGTGCAAATGATAAATAGGTTTTGTAAGTTTCCTAACACCTGACCACATGTATGGCTCATCCTACACCCCCACCATGACGTAACCCCCATGACGTAACCCCCATGACGTAACCCCCATCACCTAACCCCCATGACCTAACTCCCCATGACCTAACCCTCCATGACCTAACCCCCCCCATGACCTAACCCCCCACGTATAAGGCTGTTGCTATACCCTATGATCTGACCCCTGGCCGTCTTGCAGTTCTACCGGATCGTGCAGGGGACGGGCGACCAGTACGACAACAGAGCCCGGGCCAAGGGTGTTACTGCCAGCTTCTCGCTCAACGGCCTTGGTGTTATGAACGAGGAACCCGCAGACCTCTCCCAGGAGAACGAAGAACTCAAGGTAAGTTTGTCAGTGATTGGTGATTAAGCCCCCCTCCCCTCCTCTAAGGGGCGGCACGGACATGAATAGCCTGTAAGTTGGCAGTGGGTAGGAGTCTGAGTATGGGGCCTTCGTGAGGGTAGGTATGGGAACGTAATGGCTAAGGGAGATAAGGGGAGAAATACGGGGTAGGAAAGGAAATGTCCCTGTATGTTGGGGCATTTCTCCTCTCACTGGGTGTATATTCCTGTACGTTGGGGCGGCGCTCCCTTTAGTGGAAAGCTGAGCACTAAATACCCTGCAGTGGTCAAGGAATAGTGAGGGAGGGTGGTCATGGGTGATCCCTAAGGCTTCAGGATCCTCTCTAAGGCTTCAGGATCCTCTCTAAGGCTTCAGGATCCTCCCTAAGGCTCTAGTAGCCTCCTTAAGGCTCCAGAAGCCGCCCTAAGGCTTCAGGAGCCCCACTTAAAGTACTCTGTGCTGAACCCAAGGTTTTCGGTCAAGTATTTAGTGCTGCGAAGCCTTGAGAGTATGTAACTAGCACAACACAGTCTCCAGGTGCTCAGATGAGGCTCTGAAACAGTGAACGATGCACTTGATGCACTTTACACTATCGGGTAAATAATACTTGATACTAGTCATCTTAACACTTACAAATCTCATTATACTCTACCAGAAACTTGTAATGCCTCATGCCTTCAGTCTTATGTAAACAAGAACGGTGAAGGAACTTATAATGAAACGTGTAACTACCGTCTTCATTCTCTCAAAAACTGTTTTGACCATTTTAGCTGTAAACCTGTCTGTGGCTGTCTCTGTATGTCTTTCTGTGTCTTTGTCACCATGTCTCCCTGTCTCTCTGTTAGTCTGTGTGTCTGTCTGTCTGTCTCGTGCTTGCTCCCTCATCCTAATTCCGTGGCCAAATTCTCTTTTCCATTTCCAGGAGGAATTAAGGAGACTCCTCACAATTTAGAAGGGATATGGTATGTGTCTTGCACCTGATGTTCCTTTAGGCTAGCCAACTGCACAATACATTATAATCTCCCTTCCATATTAACTGGAATTATCACTATATATATTTTCACAGCACGTAAGTACCTTATCCCATTATACTCCCTTCACTTTCCTGAAAGAAAAACAAAACGTCTCTCTATGGGAATGTACTAATGGGTAGCAATCTTTCCCGGACACCAGGAGGAGATCCAAAAGCTGGCGGCTCAGATGGAGTTCATGAAGATCGTCCACATGGAGATGAACAACCGCCACCTCAAGCCCAAGCCCGGCGGCTACTTCAGCGACAAGAACTCTGTGATCAACACGGCTCAGTCTCCAGGGGCCAAGACCAACCCTCCACCCCTACAGGCATCCAGGGCGTCGGAGGGCAGCAACGAGAACTCCTCCGCCAGACTGTCTCCCGCAGCAGAGCTGGCCTCAGAGAGGGTCTGACTAGTTGCTCAGAGTGAAGAAGTATGGTTGTGAGCCGTGTCTATACCTAAGCTAATATACCTCCTCTATCAAAATTAAAAAGATAAATCATTACTAAAAACGGGGGGGAAGGGGGAGGGGAATGTAGGCGTGTAGTAGGACGGATAATTTTGTAAAAAGACATAATATTCACTGTTTTAGCAAAGTTAATATAATGCATATATTGATACCAAGTTAGATAAAAAAAATCCAAGCAAATATTGTTTGAAAGTCACATTTAATTTCATAACCTATGAAGCAGTGTGTGTTGTGTGGGGTGGCAGTGTGTGTGTGTGTTGTTTACAACCATACTTGGTATGGTTCCGGGACCAGCACACAAAGCACACCTGTCATTAGTAAAGTTAATTGAATTACACACCTGATAAAACGCTTCACTGCCTTTTCGTAGTTCAGTACGAACTCTGTAAAGAATGCAGGTTAAAACCAAACAATGCAGTAATTAGTTGTGTTTTTGTAAATGTCTACCAGTTTTAATACAGTGCTGCATTTTATCATATTAGTTATTAAACACTTAAATCCTGAAACTGAGTTATATACTTTAATATATTAAATAATTGCAGTGTCTGTTAATAGCATATAAGAGCATTGAAACATCAGAGCTAAACACTGTACGTATTGAATTATCGTAGTAACTCTAGCAAAGATGTGTTTCCCCGCGGGTGTAGGAATAATATTAGTTTACTGTAACAAAACAGTTTATCGTTCAGATCAGTATTAAAGATAATAAGCAGTCCGAATTCAGTGATAAGAGTTCTTCAATGGTGCAGGGAATGTTATGAAAGGAGTCAGTCTATAAAAGTCAAGTTAAGGTAGTCCCTAATTAGAAAGAGTCCCTTAATTAATTTCAACTTTTACTCACCCCATTTAAAGTCCCATTTTGGTAGAGGCCAAGGCGCTGCACTCTCAAGTCTTACACATAACACGAAGGTAACTGTGCATGCTTAATTTCGGTCCATCACCGAACCACAAACTTGTAATTATTCGAGGCTAAAGTCTGTAGACTAACAAGAGAACCACTGAGAGTGCAGACGAGGAGTCATAATAACGTGGCTGAAATATGTTGACCAAACCACACACTAGAAAGTGAAGGGACGACGACGTATCGGTCCGTCCTGGACCATTCTCAAGTCGATTGTGACAATGACTTGAGAATGGTCCAGGACGGACGGAAACGTCGTCGTCCCTTCACTTTCTATTATGTGGTTTGGTCAAGAACCATTGAGTGTGTTATGTTGTGGGTCACATGGAGAGTGGAGTGCCTCAGCCGGGCCAGATTACCTCACACCCTCACACAAACTATCCCGTTTTGGTAGACACACTTTTGATGGTCCGTCGACTTGAGTTTTGACGGACCGGTTTGCAACTATGCTTCTTCACCTACATGAGCAGAACCCTGATTGATTACTCTGAATTACAGGTTAAACTTTTTGCAGACGATGAGTCACAATAATGTGGCTGAAGATGTATAATGACCAAACCACAGGAGGATTTTCTCCTCATCTTGTGGTGTCTGGTTTGGTCATTAGGTTAAACTTTTTTGTGTAAAACCTTGATGCGATATCCTGTCGAGGAAGTCCACCGATATTAAGGTTTTGGTATCAGTAAACTACAGAAATTGATGTTGCATTGTGACATTACTTATTCTGCTGCCAAATGAGGTCAAGGAGATGTTACTAACCTGAGCATTAAGTAGAAAATCCTAATGAAGTGTCATTAAGTCACAGATGATAATCTGTAACCTAATGACGATTCCCCAAATCCCATTCATTTCTGCAAAGTCAACTTTATTCCCAATAAGGGAAACAGATTCCAGTTATATTGCTCATTGCATAATAAGTTATGCAGTAAAAGACAAAATATTAAAATAGGCGATGGAGGACAAGCGAGCAAACATTCCAGTCAGACATTCCTTACATGCCAGCAGTAGACGGACACAAGAGCCGCCCCTGGGGGGACGGAAGAGCTCCCCCTGGAGGGACGCAAGAGCCTTCCCCTGGAGGGACGGAAGAGCTCCCCCTGGAGGGACGGAAGAGCCCCCCATGGAGGGACGCAAGAGGCTTCCCCATGGAGGGGCGCAAGAGCTCCCCCTGGAGGGACGGAAGAGCTCCCCCTGGAGGGACGGAAGAGCCCCCCATGGAGGGACGCAAGAGCCTTCCCCCTGGAGGGACGGAAGAGCTCCCCCTGGAGGGACGGAAGAGCCCCCCATGGAGGGACACAAGAGGCTTCCCCATGGAGGGGCGCAAGAGCCTTCCCCCCATGGAGGGACGCAAGAACCCCCCCTGGAGGGACGCAAGAACCCCCCTGGAGGGACGCAAGAACCCCCCTGGAGGGACGCAAGAACCCCCCCTGGAGGGACGCAAGAACCCCCCCTTGGAGGGACGCAAGAACCCCCCCTGCAGGGACGCAAGAGCCCCTCCTGGAGGGACGCAGAGCTCCCTCAGTCTCCACAGTGCATCCAACGTGATGTATAATGTGCCGTACGTACTCACACTAATGAGTGAAGGAACTGTTTTAATCACTCGGCAAATACTGACTTGCGAGGTTATAGACTTAAGGAGGAATTGCTATATAGGTCTCTCGAGAAACGGCCTACTTTAACAAAGTGAGGGATCAATGAGACTGTGTTGGAAGGTCTCTGAACTAGACAAGGGTTCGTCGGGACCAAAGACAGAAAAAACTAATATTTTTTAACTGGACACATTTGTAGCTGACGCCGCATTTAAAGTTCATGAATTTTTTATTTTATATAATTATTTTGTGTTTGTACTTGGCCATGCAAATTGGCATGGAACTTTTGTTATTCCAATTAGTATTTTGTTGTATTTTGGATTCTTAGTAGGAGAGATTTAAGGATGGCTGGTTTACCATCCTAAAACATGAAAGCCGTGAAACTGATGACTTGCTATATATAATACTTGAACTGACTGACCATGGGAAATGAACAATTTTCTACAGATAACCTGAGCCCCAAAATGTTTCCTGTGTAACAATTGAGTAGATAAGTGTATATTTTCTTTGGTCGAAGTCAGTTCATTTTCTCTGAAGAAGATCCTGTCATAGAAAACAGATCTTTTTCAGGAGAAACTCGAGAGGATTACCATACTACTGTCGAAGTAATATGGTAACTTTGGGTCATTGTCAAAATGTCTATACCATCAGTGTTCAATGTCAAATTTGTCGTTTGTTTTATCCTAACAAAAATGAGAGCATAAATATTAAGAAGTATAGTCATATCTGAGCCTGTTGTTACGCTGCATGGGTAGTGAGTCTTGTACAATGTATATCGCCTGGTTCAACCTTCTAACTTTAAGGACGTAACAATTCCTGTTGAATGGATTCCATATGTTTAGATTTAAAGTAACAAATAAAAGATCACCATGTTTGGTTTTCTTTTCCTGCCATCAGACTGATATAGATGTTTTAACTTATTATTACTGACACGAATGATTTATTGATCATTCTTATGATCATTCACTAATTATTGATCATTGATACCTGAAAATAAGATTTAAGAATCTCAAGTTGATGTCCCATAGTCGCAGTTAATGAATTAGTTATCGATACCCTGACCCCAAGTAATTAAGTAATTATCAAAAGAGGGCACCAAGCCCAAGAGGCCATCGACAACAGTTTACTTGCTCCCAGGTAGGGAGCCGAGCGGACAGCACGCTGGACTTGTGATCCTGTGGTCCCGGGTTCAATCCCGGGCGCTGGCGAGAAACTATGGGCAGAGTTTCTTTCACTCTATGCCCCTGTTACCTAGCAGTGAAATAGGTACCTGGGTGTTAGTCAGCTGTCACGGGCTGCTTCCTGGGGGTGGAGGCCTGGTCGAGGACCGGGCCGCGGGACACTAAAGCCCCGAAATCATCTCAAGATAACGTATTTACTGTTAGGTGACTGTATACCACCCTATCAGGTGTAAAATGGCCACTGCCTTTTGCCACTTCTCGTCCTGTCCATGAATCTAACCACAGTCCATGTGGCAGAGAGTGCCAACTCTATAGAGCCAGAGCCAGTGAGAGTGCTAACATAGAGCCACATTACTCCTTACAGAGAAACCATACGTATGAATGACCTAGGTGGAAATTGTAACATAAATGTTATATATTTTCCTATATGCTATAGTAGCAAATGTGTTTTATAAAGCCACTAAATTTGTGCAGCGTTTTTAGCGATAATAGGGCTACTTAAAGCACAGCTTGTTAGCTATGTAATACATTTGGAAGAAAATTAAAGATGTTGAGGCAACAAATAGTTTGTGATATACATTATTCTCTGTAAATATATTTGAAAATACAAATGTGCATTGTACATTTCTTCGTGCATTCCAAATGTCATTAAAATGTCATGCATGTAGTGTTTATTTTAAGGCATTGTCCACGTTATGACACAAATGACTTAAGCCACAATGGAAAGAGCACACAGTGTTCACGAAGACTTGACATTACAAATACACAAATTAGTACGAAAGTGTTGAAGTATTCGAACACTGTTTGTGGGGAAAGATACAACAGAGGCTGGTAACATTAGAGAAACGGGACCTCATGCACCCTCGATCACCCGTACATATTGTAGCAACCACACAAGATTGATTGATGAAGATTAAGCCACCCAAGAGGTGGCACGGGCATGGATAGCCCGTAAGTGGTGGCCCTTTCGAGCCATTACCAGTATCAAGAGCTGATACTGGAGATCTGTGGAGGCGCAACTGCACCCTGCGTGACGGGAGATGTCTCCCGGACCAAGTGGTGACCAAATGGTGGTGCCGGACTGGGCAACCACACAGACAGACGAAGGGAAATTGAGGGAAGGTAGAGGGGATGCGCTAATGCTTGAGAGAGAATAGATAAATCTAGAAGGCATATGAGAAAAGAAAGAAAGGAGAAGGTAACTAGCTATAAGTTCATTAAATATTCCCATCTCACAGGATGGTTAGTTATACATGGAATCAGGGGATAAAATACCAGCCTCAATAAAAAAAAAATCAACTGTGACTAACAAGAACACCACTTACGGGCTATTCATGCCCGTGCTACCTTTTGGGTGGCTTAATCCTCATCAATCAATCACAAGAAACAAGGGATACATCTCCCGTCACGCAGGGTCCAGTCGCACCTCCACAGATCTCCAGTATCATCTATTGATACTGTTAATGGTTCAAGAGGACTACCACTTACGGGCCTACCTCAAGGTAACAATCAGGTGAGAACATAAAATATAAGGCTGATCTATTAGCCTCCGTTAGCAAAATCCGGGTACAGCATAAGAATATCTTCCAATATTCCTAAGCGTATGAAGTAATTACAGAGTTCAAAGTACCTTATACCATTTGGTCTGAAGTCACTTATAACAGGGCAATCACAGATATAGTGTTGGTGAGTATGTCCCAGCTCTTGTTCACATAGTTTACAATTGGAATATTCACCATTGGGGGCTATTCATTACCTGCAGCCACCTGTGATACATATCGATATCCTAGCCTAATTCTGGCAATTACAATGTCACACTGTCATTGTGACACTAGTGGAAGTTTTATGCTGTCCGTTCATATAATTCTCGATTCTAAACATGTTTACTTAGTTTAGTTCATTAATTATGCACCCCATATATCATCTTGTGGGCGGTAGTGGAAAAGGTTATAGAGGCACATAAACATGTCATAGCTCTTTATACTCTTGCTTTCTGGCTTTTGTGTGTCAGTGACTGCTCTTCTGTCTTCCCTAATTTCCTAAAATATTGCGGCTTTGACAGAAGAGATTGGAATGCCCATATCCCACTCAACTTCAGGCTTATCACATTCAGTTTTAGCTGCCTTGTTTGTGTCATCATGCTGGACAACACCTATATGAGAAGGTATCCATACAAATGAGACTTTGAAACTCCTACTGTTTGCAATAATAATGTTGTTTATAATGGAAGTTACAACTACAACCTTTTGAAGATCAATGCTAATTTTATCTAGATAATGTAATAAACGAAAGTTTTCTATGTCAACAGAAGGGCAGAAATATAAGCTACACTTTAAATACTTGTCATAAATATAACTGAAGTGAAAGCGAAGATATATGCATTTGATACTGTACAGTTTCTTGATGGCTTGCTCTAAGAGTGTGAAGCCCTTCACACCAGCCTATAAATTGTGTAATTTATTTCCATATATGCTAATTAACCTTAAAATCTATATGTCAGAAGGAAGGAAGATGTAGACGTTAATGTGACAACATTTCAAGAAATATCTCTCTCTTTAAAGTTAAATAATACAATCCTATCGCCGGTGTCCGGACACATGGAAGCTACTTAGGTATCAGTGGCCAGCCAGGTGGAGATCACAGGCTGTATAATACTGATAAATTATGTAATTCACAGAGATACGTTGATAAATATTAATGTTTTATATTTTATTAAAAATACAGATATATACTTTGTTTCATACGTTAAATGTAACAATATTTCAGTATATATTATATAAGCATAGTATATATAATTCAGTATATACAATATATAATAAGAGTGTCAGACCACGGAGGAAGAATTGAAACAGGAATTTCCTTTAGTACTTTCTTATATTAATACATGTTCAGAGCGAACCATTCCTTCTGAAGATGTATTAATATACGAAAGTACTTAGAGCATTCTATTGTGGTTTTAATATTGAACAATTATACATATAATTGTATGTATATGTATGTAATACATATATCCGAAATAGTCAAAATATTAGTGTGCGATGTGATTAATGTAAGGGGGATATTGGGTGTGCCTCGTATCCCCTACAACAACAAGAAGTTCGAGAGCGATGAGGCCGCCACCTACTAGCTTCAGGATGTCGTCGAATCTAAATCAACAATATACTACCGCCGCTACTTTCTCGGAAACGTAAGTACCTGCCGTTTTACTTCTCTCACCCTGCCTAGCCTGGCCTGGCCTGACCTGGCCTAGCCTAGCCAGACCTGACCTGGCCTAGCCTTACCTAGCCTAGTCTGACCTAGCCTAGTCTGACCTGGCCTAGTCTGACCTGACCTGGCCTAGCCTTACCCAACACTAATCACCACACGTGACAGCCCAAACGAATCGCAAATAAGTACACGTAACAAGTCATATGCTCGGACACTCTTTCACCTTGGGGACTGAGTGGTAACTATTGTATAGAAGAGCCGGCTCCCTGAGAGTGGTAAGAGGGCGTGATAAGAGGCTAACGTGTGGTCTTGAAGGAAGTCGATAAGGCAGACAATTTTCAAAAGGAAGGGCAGCATAACGAGCAGACAGGAATGGACAGACAGTCGGTTATCCCATAATGTGTAATACGCCCCGCACAGCATGGGTGGAGTGGGGGGGGGGGTTGTAGCAGGGCACAGTATGGTGATGGTGTGGGTGAAGTACACACCCACTGAATTCCTGCCATCAATAATTGTTTTCATAACCATTAGAACAATGGCATCCCTCCAGCCACCATCCTTCCACTGACCCCCTCCTCTGGTCCTCCACCCCAGACAATAACCCCCCACACCCCCTCTCCCTTCCAGACATCAGCATGTCAAAATCAGTACAGGGTACCATAAAGTGTTTAAACTATTTAAACTAAGTCATTGTGTATCTCAAGGTATCTTAATTCATTTGAAAGTGTACATGTGCATTCGTTCATATACTCGCCTAATTGTGCTTGCTGGGGTTGAGCTCTGGCTCTTTAGTTCCACCTCTCAACCGTCAATCAACAGGTGTACAGGTTTCTGAGCCTATTGGGCTCTATCATATCTACACTTGAACCTGTGTATGGAGTCAGCCTCCACCACATCACTTACTAATGCATTCCATTAGATATAATCATATATGATTACACATATATGGGACCAAGGGACCTAGTCTATGGAACTCACTCCCTAGTGAATTGAAAAACTGTAAAACTTTTGCCTTATTTAAAAGCAAAACCAAAAAGTACCTAACTTCATCTTCTTAGTTTCCTACACTGAGCTTTAAATTTGCTCTGTACCTAGTGTTACCCAATCTCCTATTTTTTATGTAATATCAAACAACCTTATCATTGTGTTCATTGCTGTCTTCTTTTATGTACTAGCCATATGCTGTATTGTGACTACCAATTTTTGTTAACTACCATTCAAGCTGTCATTGCAATCAATCTTATATTGTTTCTGCTGTATTGTGCCTACCAATTTTTTGTCAACTACCATTCAAGCTGTCATTGCAATCAATCTTAGCTACCTATGTGCTTTAATATACTGTACCTACAATTTTCTCTCATCTTTTTTTTTTTCATTTCATGTAATCTGTTATCATTTTTTTGTCTATAAATTTTGCAAGTATTTACCTCCTTAAAATTTTCTTAGATTAAGGACCTGCCCGAAACGCTGCGCGTGCTAGTGGCTTTACAAGACTGTAATTACCATATTTGTATCCTCACATTTCTTATGTACATTCTTGTATATGCATAAATAAATAAATAAATAAATAACATAATCATAATCATTCCATACACATAATCATATATGTGTACGTCAACGTATACATACATGCGTATATATACCTCATATTAAAATACTGATGAACGAATGACCATGAACAAATTAATTTATAATTGTAGCATTATATATAATTTAATAGACTAATTACATGTTTATACATTTGAATGGTCCAGACAGGTGGCCAGCCTTGGACATATACACTTCTGGTAGGCACAATGACCTCATGTTAGACCCTTGATAGATTATGTGAGAGAGAGAGAGAGCTGGGGCAGGGAGGTGCGTGCCCCAGGGAGATAATCCATGCCCATGCCCCGCCTCGAGGTCAGTTCTCGAGTCACACCAAGAATAACAATCGAGCAAGTTGTCCTGACCAGGATGTGGCATATTAGGGAGGGTTGAGGAATAGGAAGCTTGTCTGATAGGGCTCTTGGCAAGCAGCTCTCCCTCAGTCTACCTAGCTATATGGAAGAAATGTATCTAGGCCCTCCTCCCCCCTGCCTATTCTCTCTCCCCCACCTTTCCTCCCTCCTTCCCTCCCCCTCACTGGTGAGAGAGTAGGAGTGTGAGAGTGGTTAGAGAACTCGTAGTTCTCACGCTCGTGAAATTGTCTGCGACCCTGGAGGAGTAGAGCGGTGGGGGGGGTGAAAGTAGGTGACGATGGAGGAGTAGAGGGGAGCATTATATGCAGTGAACGTAGGTGTCTATGGAAGAGTACATCATAGAGGAGGGTGAAAGGAAGGTGACAATGGAGGAGGAGAAGGGAGGGGGTGTGAAGGTAGGTGATGATGGAGGAGTAGAGGGGAGGAGGGGGGCAAAAGTAGGTGTCTATGGAAGAGTACATCATAGAGGGGGGTAAAGGTAGGTGGCGATGGAGTAGAGCAAAAGGGGTGGGGGTTGAAAGTAATCCTGAGTTTAATTTTTTAGTTATATATAGTGACACCTCGGCTTACGAATGAATATTTATGAACTTTTCGGGTTACGAGCCTAATTTCTTCGAAAAATTTGAATCGGGTTACAAACTTTGCCTCGGGAAAGGAGTTTGTTGATATACGTATGGGCTGACCTAGCGCGTGGTGGCATGGTGATCGCGCCTCAGTTTACCAGTGTCTCCTGCCTAGTAAGTATCGCGCCTGAATTCTTTGTAAAGCATTACATTTGTTTTGGGATTTTTGGCTATTTGAACATAAAATTTGTTATTATATATCTTGCCATGAGTCCCAAGAAAGCCAGTGGTAAGGTTCAAGCCAAGAAAACACATGTGAGAATGACCATAGAGGAAAAACAAGAGAGCATTCATAAACGTCAAAACGGTGCACAGATTGTTGAACTAGCTAGGCAGTACAACAAATCTATGTCAACAATATGCACTCTACTTGCTAAGAAAAAGGACATTATGAGCATTAAAGTGGCAAAAGGCATATCAACAATCCCGAAACAAAGAACACAAACACTTGAATATGTTAAAAAGTTTTTATTAATTTGGATACACAACAAGGAGTTAGCAGGTGATAGCATTTCAGAGGCCATCATTTGTGAGAAACCAAGGCATTTGCATGAAGACCTTTTAAAGAAAACCCCTGGAACGAGGGGGGGGGGGAAAGATGAATCAAGTTTGAAAATGTGAAAAGTTTGTGTGACAATAGAGCCTCGTGGCAAACTTTTGCTGTGGTCATTACCTGGTGGAATGCACCCAGGATGGAGTATTAGGGCTATACATCTTTTAAATCATAAAAGTAATAAACATTTCCCATCAACCTTACAAACCATATTAACCTATTTTCATGTATTTCCCCCATGTGCATTTTAACAAAGTTGCTAAATTGCCTTTATCATTCTGTAAAATTTCAATTACAGTACTGTATGTATAATTTTGTTAGTATAAATGGACTGAATATTCTGAAATTGCTATTAATTTTACAATTTCAGATTCAAAGGTGGTCTGGACACCCAATTTGGTCAGACAGGTGAAGAGAGCATTTAGGATAGTTCGAAGAGATGAAGATGATCGCAATTGTGTTCGAAGAGGCAAACGCCCCCCTTTGCTCCTGACATTATGTTCAACCATTGACCTCTGCACACCTAACACAAGGTAGGTTGAAAACTCCTCCTTCATGTCATTGGTACATTAGCCAGTAACTCAGGGCTCATGTAGGAATATCCCTAAAAAAAAAAAAAGTGGCCCCAACAATGCATCCTCCAAGTCTGGAGGATGAGCAGGAGCATTGTCGAGAAGCAGGACCTTGAGTGTCAAACTTTTCTCTTGTAGATATTTTTTGATGGCAGGGCAAACCACTCCACATCACAGTTTTTCTGCACGTTATATATTTTGTAAAACTCTTGGATTTTCGGAATGATACACGAGCAAGGGTTTAATTTTCAAATCGCCACACAGCACAAGAGTTAGCCTATTCTGACACAAGTTAGCCCAAGTTAGCTTGTGTCCGGGCAGTGACGTCTCCTCTTGGGTAATGTATGTCCTCTTCGGCAATTTTTTCCAGAATAGCCATGTCTCCTCACAATTAAACACTTGTTGTGGAATGTATCCATCAATACAGCACAGTGTATCTACAAAATTGTAATTTTTTACTTATATATAGTGTCACCTCAGCTTACGAATGAATATTTATGAACTTTTCGGGTTACGAGCCTAATTTCTTCGAAAAATTTGAATCGGGTTACAAACTTTGCCTCGGGAAATGAGTTTGTTGATATGCGTATGGGCTGACCTAGCGCGTGGTGGCATGGTGATCGCACCTCAGTTTACCAGTGTCTCCTGCCTAGTAACTATCGCGCCTGAATTCTTTATAAAGCATTACATTTGTTTTGGGATTTTTGGCTATTTGAACATAAAATTTGTTATTATATATCTTGCCATGAGTCCCAAGAAAGCCAGTGGTAAAGTTCAAGCCAAGAAAACACATGTGAGAATGACCATAGAGGAAAAACAAGAGAGCATTCATAAACGTCAAAACGGTGCACAGATTGTTGAACTAGCTAGGCAGTACAACAAATCTATGTCAACAATATGCACTATACTTGCTAAGAAAAAGGACATTATGAGCGTTAAAGTGGCAAAAGGCATATCAACAATCCCGAAACAAAGAACACAAACACTTGAGGATGTTAAAAAGTTTTTATTAATTTGGATACACAACAAGGAGTTAGCAGGTGATAGCATTTCAGAGGCCATCATTTGTGAGAAACCAAGGCATTTGCATGAAGACCTTTTAAAGAAAACCCCTGGAACGAGGGGGGGGGGGGAAGATGAATCAAGTTTGAAAATGTGAAAAGTTTGTGTGACAATAGAGCCTCGTGGAAAACTTTTGCTGTGGTCATTACCTGGTGGAATGCACCCAGGATGGAGTATTAGGGCTATACATCTTTTAAATCATAAAAGTAATAAACATTTCCCATCAACCTTACAAACCATATTAACCTATTTTCATGTATTTCCCCCATGTGCATTTTAACAAAGTTACTAAATTGCCTTTATCATTCTGTAAAATTTCAATTACAGTATACTGTATATAATTTTGTTAGTATAAATGGACTGAATATTCTGAAATCACTATTAATTTTACAATTTCAGATTCAAAGGTGGTCTGGACACCCAATTTGGTCAGACAGGTGAAGAGAGCATTTAGGATAGTTCGAAGAGATGAAGATGGTCACAATTGTGTTTGAAGAGGCAAACGCCCCCCTTTGCTCCTGACATTATGTTCAGCCTATTGACCCCTGCACACCTAACACAAGGTAGGTTGAAAAACTCCTCCTTCATGTCATTGGTTCATTAGCCAGAAACTTAGGGTCCATGCAGGAATATCCCTAAAAAAAAAAAAGTGGCCCCAACAATGCATCCTCCAAGTCTGGAGGATGAGCAGGAGCATTGTCGAGAAGCAGGCCCTTTAGTGTCAAACTTTTCTCTTGCAGATATTTTTTGATGGCAGGGCAAACCACTCTACATCACAGTTTTTCTGCACGTTATATATTTTTTAAAACTCTTGGATTTTCGGAATGATACACGAGCAAGGGTTTAATTTTCAAATCACCACACAGCACAAGTTAGCCTATCCTGACACAAGTTAGCCCAAGTTACCTTGTGTCCGGGCAGTGACGTCTCCTCTTAGGTAATGTATGTCCTCTTCGGCAATTTTTTCCAGAATAGCCATGTCTCCTCACAATTAAACACTTGTTGTGGAATATATCCATCAATACAGTATCTACAAAATCTTTAAAATCACGAACAAATCTTTCAGCCCCTACTTTGTCTGAGCTGGCACCCTCACCATTCCTCACAACACTATGAATACCACGTCTTTTTTCAAAATTTCTCAAACCATCCCCTACTTACCTTAAACTCTTTCGTATCTGCAAAATTCGTTCTAGGGGTTTTCTTTATAAGATCTTGCATGAAGATTTCATTGTTGACCAAACCACACACTGGAAATTGAATAGACGACGACATTTCGATCCGTCCTGGACCATTATAAAGTCGATTGTGATGAGATGAGGGAAGCAAGAGCATTAAGTAGGCAAGAGAGAGAGGTGAGGAGATGGCAAGTATGTACGTATGTACGTGAATAAAACATGTACATACTTATACATAACGTGTGTAAATAATGTAATAAACACAATAACAGTATTTTGGGAGGAGGAATGTTGGCGAGTAATGTGTTGGAGGAGGGAGGGAGGACTGGCAGGGTGTGGCAGCTCACTCATGTTTTTTGGGCTCACCATACCAACATAGTGGATCGTTATGGTGAATACATACGTAGATGGGTATATACAATGTGTGTATATAGTGTAATAACAGCAAAAACACTGTTTGATTGTAGAATATGTTGCATATATGAGGCCCATAATTTTGAGCATAGCGATGTTCTATACTTTGAATTATATAAATTCCACAAATTACACACTTTTAAATAATATTACAGCAAAAAAAAGAAGAAATGAATGAGAAACTTCAAAATAATTGCGCAACATTTTATTCGCAGCAACTGCCGTCGCACGGGGTGGCGGGGCCGACAGGCCCCCCATCGCTCCAACGCTCAGCGCCCATAATTTGCTCAACTTCCCAGCTCCATCGCAGCTAAAGTAAGTCACATACAATATTTTTTGTTTAGTTTCCCCGTGATCAGACTCTGCATTTTAACAATATAAGAAGAGAAAAAAAATTTTTGGAAAGAATTTATTTCTTGTGCACCAGGGTGTTATTTGGAGACAGAGCAGTTCAGTGGTTAACTACTAAATTTTTTTTTCTCCCACACACGCACCCCCCTAGGAAGCAGCCTGTAACAGCTAACTCCCAGATACCTATTTACTGTTAGGTAACAGGGGTCATCCCCTTTTGTACAAAGAATCTGCTAAAGCTTTTAGGGCTAATCTTTGACACTCGTTTGTCTTTGTCGCCCCATATTTTTTACGTCCGAGTTGAATGCTCTAAGGCCCTTAACTAACTTTAGGTCATGTCCCATACTTCTTGGGAGCTAATCGACACTGCTCCTCTCTTTACATTCCTCTCTCGTTCTGTCTAAACTCGATTATGGCCCTGTTTACTCATCTGCTTCTCCTTCTACCCTTCACCATCTGGACACACTGCATCATACTGGGTTACGGCTCAGCTCTGGTACCTTTCCTTCGACACCTACCCTAAGCCTGTATGTTGAAACTGGCGTCCTGTTTCTACAGGATCGCCATGATCGCTACTGTCTTCTCCACCTTGCACGGTCCTTACAGCACCCTCACTCTTGCTTATGTCATGCCTTGACCTTTACCCATCCTGTGGTTCCTGTTCCCCTTCACCATCTATCTCTTTCTGTACGGTTGTCTCTCTTACAAAATGCTCTTTCAGTTTGTGTTACCAATATTTCCCCTCGTGTCATTCCGTCTTTGCCCCTATGGAGGGGTCCCCGTTCCTAAATTCTGTAAGCCTTGACCCACATGACTAAAACTTTTACCCCTCCTACAGTTCTAAATCACCTTTTCCTTGAACGCTTTTCTTCACACTTCCACTCTATTTCCGTCTTCACCAATGGGTCTTAAGTCTGCAGACGGTGTAGGCTACTCTGTTGTTTTTCCTGACTGCACCTTTGTGTCTCCTGCCTCCGGAGACTAGCATCTTCATGGCAGAACTTTAAGCTATTCTCTATGCTCTTCATCAACTCTTTTCTCGCTGTCAATCCTCCTCTGTGTTTGTAGTTGACACTTGCAGTGCCCTCATGGCTCTAGAATCCTTTAATCCAGTCCATCCTTTGGTAGTTGAAATTCAACATTGGCTGTTTCTTATCTCCAGTAGATTTAAGACAGTGGAATTTTGCTGGATTCCCACCCATATTGGTGTGTTCTTAAATGAGCGTGCGGACACTGCCGCTAAGGAAGCTATCCGCACCTGTCCCATCTCCCGTAAAGGTATTCCTTATTATGACTTTTACCCAGTTATTCATTTCCCCATTCTTGCCCGTTGTCAGGGTTGTTGGTCTTCTGTTACTGGTAACAAAATGCGTGCTCTTAAGAGTAGTGTGTTCCCGTGGCCTTCCTCCTACCACCGTAACCGGTGGTGGGAAACGGCTCTGGCGAGGTTGTATATTGGTCATACACGTTTAACTCACGGGCACTTAATGGAGCGCTGCCCTGCTTCTTATTGTCCAAACCGTTGTCTCTACATGTCCTGACTTCCAGGACTTACGTGTCTTGCTTCCCGACCATCCCTCACTGTCAATTGTCCCTCGATAAAATTCTTGGTAAATTTAATACCTTTGATATTGTTCGCCGTATGCGTTTTTGTTCTTGTATTGGCGACGTTAGTGATATTTAGCGCACTATGATTATCCCACACATTTGATGGTTTGATAATTACTGTACTGTACAGTACTTTGGTTTGGAATGTATCAAATAAAGTTGTTTCATGTATTGAAATGTGTGAGAAAATCCACTGGGACTGTGAGATGAAGCGAACCTGTAACAAAGGCATTGCCAGTTGCATACTCTACCACCATTGATGGTAAAAGTCTTACAACTGGATATCTTGTGTGACGGGTTATGGTATCACAGCTATACTGAACCAAGATGGTATGGCTCTCCCTCACATAAATGAAAGAAATGCTGCTCTTGGCCTTGCAGTGTGTAAGTTGCAGGTGGAAACAAATGAAAATTATCAAATAAATAATTAAACAATTTACTGAAATAGTAATGAACAAAAATAACACATGACAATACTTGACTATCATGTAATGCAAAGGTGAACAAGTTAGTATGACCTTAAATGCAAAAAATAAACTATAAGCAATGAATAAAAGTATGAAGATATACTGGTGTTCTGAAGACAGCTACCATACCACCATGGCATCAGTCACACGACGTTGGCTGGAAGTGGACGACGGGTTAGAGACACCAAGGTGATCCTAGAGCACTAAGGGAGAGATTGCCTCTCCAGGGAGGCAGCGCTCTTTATATAGTCCGGCGGTGATGACTCATCCAGTGTCAACACGAGGTGGACATCTGGTCAACTAGCAAGCTGCTCGTTGTGGCTGGCGGTGCCTTTGTGTTGAGCTGTACCACTGTCAGTTGAAGGCGGCTAACTGCTTGTTTGTGGGGACAAACTGCCAGTTAGCAGTGGCGCCCGGCTTGCCTCTGAGTCGTACCAGCCGTGCCAGGCCCTGGGGGGTATGGAGAGGTGGCAGGACTGATGACTCTTCTGGGCTGGTGTAGATGTATACTTCCAGTGCAGAGGCATTGAAGGTGAAGGGAAAAGGCAGTTCCACTGCTATGCAGGGGATTCACGTGACACTTGTGAAGCCACAGAAAGTCTGGAGGCCCTACTGAAGCCAGTCCAAGTATTAAATAAAACCCCTGAAGTACGCCGGTGAAGGGTAAAGTGAAGGGTGAAGCAAGACCGTATGCCTCAACTTCAGGCACACACAGAAAATCATGTTTTGGTCCCGCCTCTCAACTGTGTATTTGAAGTTGGGGCGTATGGTGTTGAACTGCTTCAGCCTTCACCTGAGTGCTTGTAGGTCTTACGTAAGACGTTGACTCAAGGAGGGGCCTCAAAACTTGCTGTGATTTATGGGGAAATCCGGTTGTAAGACTTTTACAAAGTCAGTAATATACTGTGGTAGAGTATGCAGCTGCCAGTGCCTTGGGCAAGGGTTTACGTCGCTTCACAGCTCCAGTGGATTTTCTGCTTGGTGTATATCAGGTTGTGATTTTGTGTGTGTGCCGTATTGTTATGATCGCCGTCTGATAAGTCCTTTCTGGCCTCAAGAGTCATTTTTACCCACCTAGAAAGATTGCAGATGGCCAAAGCAGTTATTTAAGTTAAGAAGGGACAAGTCTTAAACAGAATTTTGCATAATATTTGACTGTAAAGGGGTAAATTGAGGTAGATTGAAAAACAAAATGGTGAACCAGGCAGGCAGTACTCACAATTAGGCGAGTACACTCGGGAACTTTTAAAGTGCAACCAAACATGCTTTAGGCTCTCACAACAAGAGGTGAGTGGTGGTGGCTCAGGTGCTCAGCCAATCAGAGCACCTAAGGAGGGAGGGCAGGAGTGAGAGGGGGGTGGTATGTGGAAGTTTGGTGACAGTTGTGTGTAGTTTGTTCATCTTCATTGTAAGTTTCATGGCTTGGTGTGCATTTCCCTAGTAAATTTAATTAGGGAAAATTCAGGTGTTTGATTTTTTAAATCAACTTTTTAAATGTTGAGTTGTTAAAGCCTCAAAGTGCATGGAGTTGGTTTGGGAGTATGGCATCCTCATGCTGTTGCGTGCTCGCGTGAGGTAGCAAAGGTGATGTAAAGTTGTGGGGTGTACATGCTTGGGACGTCCTCTCTCGGGATGGCTGGTGTTAGACCTGCGTGTTTGTCGGTTGTTGAAAAGCCGTCATCCTTTGCTGTTGTGGTATTGATTTTACATTGTTCATCTTGTAATTAATACTGTAGTGCGATATCTAGGGCTACCATTTGTAGGTTTAAAATGTCTAATACAAACAGTTGTCCAATGAGTTTTAATAGGAAATATCATCCACCAAGCACCATTGTACAATTATATTAATTGATAGTATATGGATTGTGCAGAACTGCTTAGAATGATCTTTAACACTTGGCTATATTGGTCATGTCAAATACCTGCACGGTGAATGCTCAAAGACCCTTTCTTTATTCAGTGTTGTCACATACCTCATGGGGGTATGGATAGGCAAACACTCATTCGGTTAAACTTGCCTTGTAGTACTTTCAGAGCTCAGTAATTTGGAATCTGGTTAGCACTTTCCAAATAAATTGACCTTTAAAGTGAATTCCTATTTAGGTTTAAAACATTATACCGAATGAGAAACTCGGATTATATAGCCAAACACCAGAAATGTTGTTATTCAATTTGGTTGCCTAAAGCACATTCAAGGACTGCACATTACATGGCATTCCAGGATTCCTCTATACCTTGCCTTATGCTGTAAACATTGCCACACCCCTGTGTTTTATTGATTTAAATGGCCACAGGGAGGCATACAACACTGCAGATTATGATGTCATTTGTTATCCACTGTGCTAACAAGTGGGCTGACTGATGTTCGTTGACACCTGTATCGTGCTTCAATTTAATCGCCAGGAGATCACCCTCTCACTAGACTCGTCTGTAGGAAGTACAGTATAGTATCTCAAATTACCTTGGATCATAAATAGCATAAGACTTGGGGGTAGGAGAGGGTTGCAGTGTTTGTCATGGCTCTCAGTTGTTCCTGGTATTAGGCAATTTAGTTCTGGAATCATTTTTGTTGGCCAATGTTAAACTTTTTCGAAAGTAGATGTTTTTCTGAAAGGGAAGGGGGGGGGGAAACCTCTATGCTTGGATACAGTTATCTAAGTGAATACTTAGATTTATACAGTAGAATAACTACCTTCTTTTCCTTAGTCAAAAAGGTTGCTTGTTTATTTCTAGGGACTTGTATTTTCTTTTATTTTTAACTGCAGCAACTTTCAGTGAATGATAGATTCTTACTGAAAGGACCTTTACTTCATTGTTGTTGCTTTATGGTCATCTCATTGTGTACAGGGATTCCGCGAAGCTTTTGGGGTTAGTCTTTGACACTCGTTTGTCTTGGTCAGCCCATATCTCTTGCCTCCGAGTTGAATGCTCTAAGGCCCTTAACCTCCTTAAGGTTTTGTCCCATACTTCTTGGGGAGTGGATAGGCGCACGCTCCTCTGTTTGCACTCCTCTCTCGTCCTGTCTAAACTTAATTATGGTTGCCCTGCATACTCTTCTGCTTCTCCTTCTACTCTTCGCCATCTTGATGCTTTGCACCATACTGGGTTGCGTCTCGGCTCTGGTGGCTTTCGTTCGACTCCCGCCCTTAGTTTGTATGTTGACACTGGCTTTCTCTCTCTTCAGGACTGCCGTGATCGCTACTGTCTTCGCTATCTTGCGCGGTCCTTCCAACATCCTTCCTCTCGCCTCTGTCGTGCATTGACTTTTCCTCCTCCTGTGGTTCCTGTTCCTCTTCCTCTTCATTGTCTCCCACTTTCTGTCCAGTTATCTCGCTTACAGGATTCTCTTTCTGTTCATATTTCTAATGTTTCTCCTCATATTGTTCCTTCATTACCTCCGTGGAGAGTCCCCCTTCCCAAGTTTTCTACGTCCTTGACTTGTATTACTAAATCCTTTACCCCTCCTACAATTCTGAAAAGCCTCTTCCTTGAGCACTTTTCTTCGCACTCCCACTCTATTTCCATCTTCCCTGATGGGTCTAAGTCTGCGGATGGTGTGGGCTACTCTGTTGTTTTTCCTGACCGTACTTACATGTGTCGCCTCCCTTCGGAGGCTAGCGTCTTTACGGCAGAACTTTATGCTATTCTCTATGCTCTTCGTCTCTTGCTTTCTCATTCTCATTCCTCCTTTGTGGTTGTAGTTGATTCTCGTAGTGCCCTCATGGCTCTAGGGTCCTTTAATCCTGTCCATCCGGTGGTCATTGAGATTCAACATTGGCTGTTTCTTATTTCTAGTAAATTTAAATCAGTAGAGTTTTGCTGGGTTCCCAGCCATATTGGTGTTTCAATGAGCGTGCGGATGCTGCCGCTAAGGAAGCTATCCGTTCTTGTCCCATCTCCCGTAAAGGTATTCTTTATTCCGACTTTTATCCTGTTATTCATTCTTCCCCGTTGGCAGGGTTGTTGGTCCTCTGTGGTTGGTAACAAGCTGCGTACTCTCAAACTTAGTGTGTCCCCGTGGCCTTCCTCCTACCACTGTAACCGGCGGTGGGACACTGCTTTGGCACGGCTGTGAGTTGGTCATACCCACGGTCACTTAATGGAGCGCCACCCTGCTCCTTATTGTCCGAATTGCGTTGTCCCTCTTACAGTTGTGCATATCCTTGTTGAATGTCCTGACTTCCAGGACGAGCGTGTGTCTTGCTTTCCGACCGTCCCTCGATAGAATTCTAGGTGAATCGGATACTTTTGATATCGTTCGCCTTATGCATTTTTGTTCTCGTATTGGCATTCTTGGTGATATTTAGCGCCCTCTGATTATTTCGCACTTTGGTGCCTTCTTTTGGTAATTACCTTACCTTCATTGTTGTTTCATTTTAATGTGGTAGTTGTGATATGGATTGTTCTGGCTCACGTGCAAGGTCTTGGATTTTTTTCTGTTTTATATTAAGAAATTGCCAGTCTTGTTACTATTTGTAGAGTTAGAGATCTGCATTAAGGCCTCAATTTTATTTTTTTTTATAACATGTTATCAGCAATTTTTGTTGTTGGTAATATTTAGATTAATGTCAGTGATGTATATGACAAGGGTTAAGACCCCTTGTGGTATGACAGCATTTTTCCCCAGTCATTTCTTTAACAAATGAAAGGGTCCTCGTAACCATTCTTTTGTCCTTTCTACCATGTACCTGTTTGTTGCTTCTTGGTCTTTCATTTGGTTCTTTGGCTATTAAAACAATGGCCTTTGGTAATGTTGCAATTACCATTTCTAAAAAAAATGAGCAGAGTTTGTTTTTAGCAAACAGTTTTACAAAAAAAAAAATTCCATTCCTTCAGGACCTTGCAGATGTTAGGTCAAACTAATTGACAGTAATCCATTTTGCCCTTTCAAACAATGATGGTTTTAATCTAGGTAAAATATTTCAGAATATCTGAAGTTTGGCAGACAAATGATTTAAGAGCTTTGATTAAATTTAAGTTACCAAAGACTTTGAAAACCATGTTGTATAGATGCTTCAGTGTCACTTTTCTAATGTTTTGTAATTAACAATGATCTTTAGTTAATTTAATTATATTTTGTACAAAGCTTAGGTGTTGCATAGCTTTAAATTTACTTTCAAATATGAAAACTAAAATATTGACTAAAGTTTCTTCCACTTTAATATTTCAGACTAATTTGCAATATTTGTTGTTTATGTAAATTGAATAGGTAGTCCACTTACATCTTTTCAATGCATTTTGCATGCACCTATGTAACAAGTTACAAATAGGTGTAAATTTTACCAAGTATTTATTTTCAAAATAAAAAAATTTCAGATGTTTAAACATTGCATCAATAGTAGTAAACAATAATTTCCAGCATAATTTCAGGATAAGGTATAAAGTAGTCATTAAAATTGTTTTATTTAATAAGTTTTACATATAGTATTTATAATACATCTAATATTTATTATTGTTTCAGGTTGTGGGACAGATGCTCCTAGATGAACAGAAGATCCAAAAGGCCAAGACAACTCCAGACAATCACCTGTAAAAGAAATAAACATTAAGCAGGGACACTTCTTTTATTATCACCAATGCCTAATAATAAGCCCAGAAAATCCTAACAGCCTATCTTTTAAGATAGGCTCAGCAAGGCCTATCCCTTCCTCTGGTTTTAGTGCAGAGCTTGTTCCCTGAATGGGTGCATTACATCCACCACTTTAGTGCCATCAGCACATTGTACATATGCTTTACTGAAAGCACTGTACAATGCATGCCAGGCACTAAAGTTGTAGATGCATCCACCCATTCAGCAAACAAGCCCTGTGAGAATTAACAATGTAACCATTGTTAAGGGTCCCTAAACCTATGCAAATCTAGTCCATCTAATAGATGGGTAGTAGAGCAAAGCCCTGAAAAAGCCAAGCCAGGGAAGTCTGCAGGACTGCCTGGTCCCCTTTTATGAAATGGGGTAGGATCAGTACAAGCTGCATCATCCCCTGTGGGTTGTAACAGTAGGACATGGTTACACACCTATAAATGGACTAGATAAGAGAATTAAGATTAGGTCATTGATATAGCTAAAACATCAAATTCAAACTCACCCACTTTTGTAGAGTAAAGGAGCCTCACTCCAAGCCAGTCCATGCATAATCACTTTCACCTGAAAAATATTTCAACAAATTAATTTCAGATTTAAAGCCAATCTTGCTGTACTTTACAAATTCAGATGTAAAAAAATTCTTTAAGGAATTTACCTTTCCTACATATTCTAGTAGTAGTAAAGATCTAATTTAGCAATATAAATATATATGGCATCAATTTGCCAAGTCTCAGTAAATGTCATTTGAGAAACTATCCACAACTGCACTTCAATGGCATTTACATTTATCTTTAGCCAATGCTATAATGTTTAAGTTATTACTATTTTACTTTTATGCAAATCTATTCAGATTAACCTTTACTACAACTCACCTGATTCTGTTTAAGCAACTGACTGAGGGACTTCTGGACTGTCCAAACGACATTCTGGAAAACTATTATAAATTTAAAACCAAGCTAAAGTAAACATTGAATATTTTTTTTACTTTCAAGGGAAAATTACCATCACTTAGAACAAAACTTTTCCTGCCATTAACTTTGACTCATGATTACCCTTAACAGTGTTATACATTTATAGATTAAAGCTTATTTAACAAACATTTAATGTTAATAAAATTTTAATGACATTTAAATCTTGTTTAGTTAATAAAACACCCTCAACTATGCTGTTTAAGATCTAATGCCCCACATTACAATTTTCACAATTTCAACATACCATTCTATTCAATACATTCCTGAAAGGACTAAACTTGCAGATATGGTACCCACTAGCCTAAGCCTAAACTTCCATACCCTAATATTTAATAGGTTTTTAGCAATTAACTTCTACCCTCTAATTCCAATGTACACAACACTACTTACTGTAGATCTGCAAGTATTTTCCTGCAGCTCTTTGTTGCCAGGACCTTCCACAACCTGTCATGTGAACAGTAAATATTACTAAAAAGTTATTTGCATAGCAATGTTATTGTTCATCCCTGTACCACCAGTTTAACAGTTGCCGTTTTAAATGGCACACTAAGTATCTCGTCATCCCATCGTAATTACAAACAAAGCTATAGTCATTTCAAGTCAACATCCTATACAAATTTTATAAGTTCCTACTAGCGTTACTGGCCACCATTCACTAATGACTAGGGGAAGTTGGCTCAGAGCATCTTTGATGTGCTTTGATGGCAACGAAAATGTTGCCCCCTTCAAAATTTAAGCTTGTCTACAGCATTTCGTTTTTAATTAACTATGTAAGGGGGAGATTCTGAATAGCAAGTGCCACTGGCTTATGGCAAAAGATTCTGTAGCAATAGAACTATAAGCCACACTTTTTCCCCTCCTTCCTCCCAACTGTTCAGTGTCAAAAGGGAGGGGGGGGGGGGGTGTCCATTTACTGTACCACTTACATTTTAGTGTGGGCTTCATCCACTATCCTGATGTTAGCTGGAACATTTGTGCCAGCTGCTGGTTTGAAAGTGAGGCATACCATGTGCCAATTCAGGAAGCTTTCCACATTCCTCACTGCATGTCAGCTCAGGACATCACTACCATGTTGGGAGGCAGTTGAAGACTAACCAATCAACATCCCAGGCTGGAGAGCAGTGCCAGCTCGGGGACAATTTACCACCTGCAAAAAATTTAATACTCTTAACAATCTACACCATCTATCTTATCTTTACCTAGCCCCCAAACCTTACATTTGTCAGCATTAAACTGCATCTGGTAGTATTAACCATTTCAAAACTATATAGGGCATCGGTATTTTTTATTTGCCAATTCTGCAACTATTGCAGTCTAAACCATAATCTTGCGAATAACCGAGGCCCAAGGAGAGCTTTTAGGCACTACTTACCACACTTCTCCCAACTTAACCCCATTTATACCAATTTCCTTTGGTATAGCCATGACCTAATCAACTTCAGTCAGCATTCCCAATGATCCGAGCCCCTCAATTTTGCGCCACTATCAAAATCTCTGCTGAAGTCAAGGTACACAAAATCACAAGCCTTATCACCATTTCCTCAACTATAGGCAATACCTAATCCATGAACATTTAGTAATAAAACTATGCGATTCATGTATCTAGTCATGTTTCTCAAAAAGAGTAGAGAAATGGCACTTGCAATGTTAGATTCTAGTAACTTTCCTCACAATAGACTAAGCTAATTGGTCGCTAATTGGTCACTAACTTAACTCAAACTTCTCCTTTAAAACTTGCTATATTAGGAACTTTCCACGACCGGCCTTTACCAGACATAATTAAATAGGGTAAAAACGGTATATTAAATGCAGTAAAACTACGGTAAATTCAATATGATAAACTTGCATTCTTTAAGCATGGCCTGCATAGTAAGTGAACTAAACTAAATATTAAGCACCCTGGCAAACCACTTCGTTCTATTCAATTTCTTTATTTAACCACTTTGTCCGGCTAGAATTTTTAGATTAGATTAAAGGAACACCCTCCCTGGTAACGGCTGAACTAGTTAACCAAATACAAATATTTAGGTAAAATACTTTCATAAAACCAGTAGATTTGTTCAGCTAAAGGCATAATGTAATGTTCCACTTTAGTAAATAAAGACTTAAAAAACACTACCCCATCTGTGTAGTTACCGGTTACCTGACATTCTACGCTTAAAATAACCCATCTATTCCCCATAATTGTTCGATATAACTTACCTCTCACCCGCTGGTCGAGTACACAGCAGTATATATCCTCCTCCATCACTCACCGCGTGAATACTATTTCACTCTGGCCGCAAATTGCCTCAAATCACCTACGTTGTCCATAAACATATATAGAAGAGCAACTGACCGTAAAACCCGTATAGCGATCATCACATAACGTGGGAACATTAGTAGTACTCCTGTCAAAACATAGATGGCGCCAGGACAAACGGTAATTCCTATGGACTCGCCTAGTTATGCGTAGGGAATTGAGCTTCAGCTGTTTGGTCCCGCCCCTCAGCTGTATTCACCTAGTTGTACTCACCTAATTTGTGCTTGCAGGGGTTGAGCTTTGGTTCTTTGGTCCCGACTCTCAACCGTCAATCAACAGGTGTACAGGTTCCTGAGCCTATTTGGCTCTATCACATCTACATTTGAAATTGTGTATGGAGTCAGCCTCCACCACATCACTGCTTAATACATTCCATTTGTTAACTACTCTGACACTGAAAAAATTCTTTCTAATATCTCTGTGGCTCATTTGGGTACTAAGTTCCCCTTGTTCGTGTTCCACCCGTGTTAAAGAGCTGTCTTTGTAACTATCAAAATGCATATATCTTTGCTTTCACTTCAGTTATATTTATGACAAGGGACTAACATGTATATATACACTGGCTGCCTGTCCCCCTACACAATGATTTATTATTACCTATTATTTTATCATTTAATTTAAATATTAAATAAAATAATTTATTTAATTATTATAGTAAGTACTTAATTATTTAATAATAAGTACACAAAAATGATTAAAAAGTACAGTTTAGTCATAGGAGATTCCTAGATTGGGATTCACTACCAAATTTCAATATATCCAAGTATTTTTAGTGTGAAATGCTGTTATTATATGCATATATTGTTGTTTTAATAATATTACGCTTAACCACTTGGGCTGGACGGTAGAGCGACGGTCTCGTTTCCAACAAGTCCGCGTTCAATCCCCGACCGCCCAAGAGGTTGGTCACCATTCCTTTCCCCCGTTCCATCCCAAATCCGAATCCTGATCCCTTCCCAGTGCTATAGTCGTAATGGCTTGCCCCTTTCACCTGATAGTTCCCCCACCCCCCTGAATAATATTACGAGAGCAGTATTTACGGGCTATTCATGCCCGTGCCACCTCTTGGGTGGCTTAATCTTCATTAATCGAGAGCAGTACGTCCTAACCAGACGTTATATGATGATATCCTCAACAGTTGATAAATAAAAGTAATTGCGGAACTCCAGTTATCTAATACTTATCATAAATGGTATAAAACCTTATCATAAGCCAAGGGATTTGTAGATCAGTGTTTAAAGGGAATTCGGAAGTAATAATGATACAGCTGATGCCATCTGTCGGCAGAAGAGAACACTATCAACTGGCTGGTCAACAGTGCCCATAAGATACAGCTTACGCCATCTGTTGACATCAAATTACACCTATAACAAATTACCCCACAAAATACTACTAGCGCCATCTCTATTTTTTCCAACGCACTATAAATAGCCAAATAGCAACCCATAAGGCGGGTTGTTGTGCTCGGGTAGGAAGTTTCCAAGCTCCTCCCACAGATAGTATGGGGTGCATAATAAATGGCATATCATTGGTAGAAACTCTTTGTTGACATTCACACAACAGCCAATCACAGGAAGGGATCAGCTAAAGGCTCCATCCACTTAATAAATCATCTCTATTCAGCACACCATCCTTGCTTATGACATTCTGCTTCAACTTTAATCTACCTAAAAAGTAAAATGTTAAGTATTTAAAAGTATTAATATAGTGATAATTAAATACTGCAGGATGTAACGAGTGTTACAGAAACATGGGCTGGCTACCTAACTTGTGACGTCATCAGTGGGGGTTGCCTCACACAAATAATGATACGCTGCTCTGCCCTCTTATTCGAGTAAATTATTCAGTTAGATGGAGATTTCTGTCTTGTTTAAAACAAAAATTGTTGTTCTTTTTCACAACAACCTTGTTGTTGTGCACAAGGACCTATTTCTTAGTATAAATTTTATTCATAAAAGAGTGTTGGTATTCCCCGCAACAGCCAATCACAGGAAGGTATTTGTTGGGAACTCTGAATTCAACAAAGTTGATTCATAATGAACTCTAACAATAAATTCGTTTAATAAACAGTATTTAGGGTCAAGCTACAGATGAACATTATAGGATAACGGTGTTTTAGCTTGCAGCTTCGTTAGACAGAATCCCTGGTCTTAATTTTAAAAATAAAGAACTAGAAAGCGTATTTTATTGCTAACTTTTCAAGAAATAAATCCCAGTCTCATATTTGCGAACATTTATGCATTGATTTCTTTTGGCTTAAGTTCTTTTCATAATCCCTTTTGCAATCTCAACACCATCTGGCTCGTATCTTGTAACTATCTTCGTTACTTAGCCTCAAAACCTTACATTTGTCTTACATATTCTCAACAGTAGATAAAAAAAAGTATTAAGATTAGGATACAAATATATCTGGCAATACGGTGTTGATGTCAGTGAAAAAGATAAGGAGTGTAAATTATGTAGTATGCCGCACGCCCACACCTTAGAACATTATGTATAAGAATGTCAACTTATTGAAAACTATAGAAATAAGGAAATAAATAGTGTACCACATCAAATTGTTTGGATGTGTGATAATGGTATGATAGACAGTATACTTAGGAGCTACAAGAATTTTGCCCCAAGAGTGTAACAATTATATGCTGTACTTACTATATTAACCTGCAATGTTAAATGGGATTCTTGTATTTTAATTTGTCTATTTGTACTCACAGCGTTTGTGCGCCCCTTGAGGGACTTGAAATAGAGGGGGGTAGAAATAGCCTAAGCTACTCTATCCCTTTGAGATATATTTATTGCTTATCTCAATAAACATACTTGAACTTGAACACCCGTGTTAAAGAGCTGTCTTTGTAACTATCAAAATGCATATATCTTTGCTTTCACTTCAGTTATATTTATGACAAGGGATTTAAAATTTGCCTATATTTCTGCTTCTCTGATGACATTAAAAACTTTCGTTTATTACAGTATCTACATAAAATTAACATTTATCTTCATTAGGTTGTAGTTCTCATCAATAGGGAGAGCGTCGGTAAAAAAAAAAAATTGTTTAAATATAAATATCTTTCCTCTCTCAATAATATGCCCGAAACGCTATGCGTACTAGTGGCTTTAGGTATTGTATGTACTAGCTCTATCTATAAATCCAATATTATGTTTGTAAATCGACTATTTATGTACTTTCCTGAATAAAATGAACTTTACTTTACTAATATCTAATCTCTGTGACTAAAACGTAAGAACGACTTTATACAATACAATACAATACAATACAATACAATTTTATTTAGGTAAGGTACATACATACAATAAATATTTACAAGGATTGTTTAACTTATAGGTATAGCTAGTACATACAATGCCTAAAGCCACTATTACGCAAAGCGTTTCGGGCATGACAAACTTAAATGACAAGCTTAATACTAATTGAGCATAATTATCTATGCCTTTTTGATAACATATACAATTATAAGCTTTATTAGTGAATCTCTATTAATTAAACAATATATCAGAGAGTGTTTAAGGTTCGGTGTTCCATGTACGAAGAGACATGGGAGATTTTACATCAGTACAGTAAATGTTTTAAGTAGCGAACGCATACTAACGAATAACGATTAGTATAGACCAACACTATTGTTCTATGAAGACGATTTAACTTCCAGACATGTATTTTTCAATAAGTCTTAAATATTTTCTGGCTAGTTATGTTAGATATTATTAGAAATACGTATTCTACTTGTTAATATAATAAACTAAATTTGCGATCATTTAAGGAGAGAAGTGCGACAACTGGATCACTGTGTACAGAAGGTTGATATGCCAACAAACACTTTCCAGACAACAATATATCTTGGATAAGTCGCTCCACAACATTGACACCTGGACCGTTGACTTCCTATGAGGCCACATATTTACTTATTTCATAATGGAAGTATATTATTTTATAGTAAATATATGTTTTCTCGTGTTCTGAATTAAGCAACAACATTATAGTGAATAAATATACCATATTTCTTCATTATTTAAGTAATGCTAGGAGGCTTTGAGTAGCTTTGGGTCATTAGGTGAACAGAATCTCCAATAGATGGGGCGAGAGTCGCGCTATCTCTCGCCCGAGCGAGAGTCGAAACTTATTTTAGAATTTATATATCTTTGTCCTCCAACAAGATATATTTCCTTTGGTGCACTCACAATAACGAGCATATCTCTGTCTTTCTGAAGGCATATAATATTTTAGGCTTTATAAGCGTATCTTTGTTAATTACACACTATATTGGCAAGTGCGTAGGCTTCTGCATTCCATGACCGACAAGCTACTGAATGCCACTATAAAAACGTATGTATCTTCACTTGAGCTTTATATATGTCTATGTTAAAGTATTTAAAATGAAGCTTATATTTCTATCTTTCTTGAGACATAAAACATATGTGTTTATTAATGAATTTACGTGAAATAAGCATTGTTCTGAGAGTTGCTCTGTCGATCAGTCTGTGCGGGGTCGGAGCTCGGCGATTATTAAAACACATGTATCTTCATTAGAACTTTATATATATATATATGGTAAAGTATTTAAAATGAAGCTTATATTTCTATCTTGCTCAACACATATAAAAACATTTGCGTTTATTAACGAATTTATGTGAAATAAGCATTGTTCTGAGAGTTACTCCATTGCTCGATCTGTGCGGGATCGGAGCTCGCCGATTAGAAAAATACACGTATCTTCGCTTTAAATATAAATATGCCCATGGTAAGGCATTTAAAATGAAGATTATGTTTATATCTTTCTTGAGACGTATAAAAATCTTACGTTTATTAACGATTCTGCGTGAAATAAGCATTGTTCTGAGATGAATATTGCGGATTTCCGGCTCTACGACCGATGAAAAATGCAACTTTTATACAACTACAAATATCTTTAGTTTTACTTAAAATTTTGTCCTGAAAGAGTTTTCATATATAGATCCAGTTTCTGCCGTTCTTCTGACATAAAAAGACCTTTGGTTTAATAAGTTATTAAGATGTTTTCAACAATATTACTAGGGCGTTCACCGATTCTAACATGGGCGACCCTTTTGGAAACGCAACACATGGGTTGACCTGATTGATATATGGGTCAGATTCCATTAAGGTTCGGAACATATACACGCGCGGGAGAACGTAGGGTGGCGTCACCGCAATTGAGGCAGCGAGCCTGAGAAGAAGAGCACTCCGTCTGAGTGACCCAGTCACCCACACATAGGGAATACACACACCCAAATTTCCAGCACTTTTGGCAAAATCTAGAACAAGGCATGTACTCCTGAATACAACATTTACCACCAGCAAAAATTATACAAGGCCGAAGGGTCCTGCTATCCAAAGTGATGTTCACAACTCAATAGCCTGATGACTATTTTCACATTTGGGGGGTGTCATCATGTATTTTTATGTTGTCTAGGGAAATAAGCCTTTTACTTAAGCAGAGACGATTTTAAGGAGTAGGAAAAACACCCAGTACACATATGACAAACATTTTTAATTATAAAACAATATATTACATGGCATAAATTCACTCCTTATAACTCAACGTCATTCTGGAGGTAACAACTTGGATAATAAACAACAAGCTCGTTCTGGTCTCCCTATGGCTTAGTCTAAAACTGCAACTGGCCACACAGCCACCACACCTATCAACCACACAAATTCCTAGGAAACCTGCACTCTCTCAAAACGCCTCGGTACACTGCATGAGTACTCTACCCTTTCTTGCAACCCTGTTAACATTATACTATGGCTTATCTGATTGTACGGTCAGAGCAAACCCTCACTAAACAAGGACTGGTCAGACAGCTGGTACTCCACCTCAGGTCAAGATGGTGTTCGACTCTGTTCGCATCGCCCCTTAATACTCTATTCTTTAACATTTCCAATCAAACCCTTCATTGACTTCATTTACCACATTCCCCATGCAGTTCTTTTCATCGAGTCCATTTCTCCCTCACATAGTTTTCCTATTCCACTACATGTTATTCCTAAATCCTATCCTTTCCCTTAAAACCAAGTCTAGTGCCCTCGAGGAGATACCAACTTTAATTTACAAAAAAGCCTCCAGATCTCTAGCCCCTGCTATTGCATTGCTCTTCAACAAGTCACTTGAACTCCAAACCTTTCCTGACATTCTAAAAAAAAGCAAGAGTAACCCCTGTCTACAAATGTGGTGATCTCACTGATGTTAACAACTACAGACCTATATCAATCCTGCCTAACTTGTCAAAAATATTCGAAAAGCTAATCTACAAGCAGCTTTACTCTTTTCTAGCCAAACACAATATACTTAGCTCTTGTCAATATGGCTTCAGACCCAAAAAAAGCACTAACGATGCACTTATTAGTATGATTAACTTAATTCACGCAGCTCTTGATAAAAAGGAGTTTCCTGTTGGGTTATTTGTGGACCTGCGTAAGGCTTTTGACACTGTCAACCATCAAAACCTTCTTCTTAAATTACATCATTATGGAGTCAGAGGACACTCCCTGCAATACCTCAAATCTTATCTTACTGACAGGCTCCAGTATGTTTCTGTGAATAATACAATTTCTCCCACCCTACCCATCAACATTGGTGTTCCTCAGGGCAGCATACTTGGCCCTCTCCTCTTTCTCATCTACATTAATGACCTTCCAAATGCCTCCCAACACCTCAAACCAATTCTATTTGCTGACGACACAACCTTCAATTACTCCAGTCCTGACCCCCTTGCTCTAAATGCCACAGTAAATACTGAGCTAGAGAAAGTCCATCTTTGGCTAACTGCCAACAAACTCACCCTTAACATTGACAAAACGTTTTATATTCTGTTTGGCAATAAATCCTCTAATCAGATAAATCTCAAAATAAACAATACCCAAATTTGTAACAAATTAGATGGCAAATTCCTTGGCGTTCTCATCGACCACAAGCTGAATTTCCAGGGTCACATTCTAAATATATAAAAAAAAGTTTCAAAAACTGTTGGCATTCTTTCTAAGATCAGATATTATGTACCCCGCCCTGCCCTGGTTACTCTCTATTACTCCCTCATCTATCCATACCTCAACTATGGTATTTGTGCTTGGGGTTCTACTACCCAAAATCATTTACGTCCTCTCATTACCCAACACAAAGCTGCTATTAGGACAATAACCAACTCTGGCCCCAGACATCACTCGGTACCCTTACTCAAATCTCTGAATATGTTAGATATTAAGTCACTGCACATTCTCTCTTGTGTATTATACATATATAAAACGCTGAACTGTAATGCCAATCCTGACCTCAAAAGCTTCATTGAAGGTTGTAACAGAACCCATGAGCACCACACCAGGAATAAATACAGTTTTGATATTCCTAGAGTACGACTTAATCAAACTAGAAATGCTCTACAAATCAAGGGACCCAGAATGTGGAATGACCTTCCCAACCATGTTAAAGACTGTACCTCTCTCAACCAGTTTAAGATAAAAACTAAACACTACCTAATAAATTCCCTGTAACCCACCTCACTCCTTTATTGTCAACCCATGTCTGTTATTTTATTTTATTATTATTATTATTTTTTTAATCAACACTGTTTGTCAACCTATTGTATTTGTGCTGCTTTTTCAGTCATGTTCCCCCTTTTTTTATCTTTATTTGTATTTGTTTTCAACACTTTTTATTCTTTATGCTCAATTAGTATTAAGTTCTAGATATTAATGTTTTTCTTGCCCGAAACGCATTGCGTAATAGTGGCTTTAGGCATTGTATGTACTAGCTCTATCTATATATCAATCCATTAATGTAACATCACTTGTATGTATGTACCTTACCTGAATAAACATATTTATATTTATATTTATTTAAACACACTCTAGCTGAAAGGTACTACTACTTTTACTGGCAAAGTAATAATAGTCATTCGCAGCCACCCAGTTATCTGCTGCAGATTTATTTAAAAAAAGCATTCTCCTGTGTGTCCACAAACAATTTATAATACAAACTAACCTCCACGGGAGGTAAGGTTCGTAACGACGACGACCACAAGGGGGTCGAGTTAGCATATCAACCTTGAGGACAGAATGGCCTTCAGTTTCAAGGACATGTTTAATATCCTTGTGGCAGTCTTTCAGGTCCTTAACACCAGTCGCAACATGGTGCGGGAGGACAACAGTGTCAATATTGGCATTTAACCGGACATTTTTGGACATCCTAACGGGAATCTCCCTAATGCTGGACAATGCGGTTAAGAAGGTACCTGCATCCTGAGGAGCAGCAACATAAGTACCAAAATGGGTGGGGTTAAAAGTAACAGAGGCATACACCCAATCAACGAGGTGTTTATGAAGGGACAACTCGTCAGCAAGTGTACATTCCAGATGGCATATAGAGATCAAAATATTTAGTCCATGCACCAGAACCAAATAAGGCATGGAACGTATTAGCATGGGAAGGAATCCTGTGGGAGCATCTGTGGGAAAGGGGGGTCGCTGTTGAGAACCCCCAGTGAGAGTGGGGAGGGGTAAAAGGCGCAGCAGCCACAATGAGAGGGGAGACGCTTCATGGGACGAGGTGGTCACCACTGGGGGCTTGGGGCTCGACCCTTCTACAGAGGGAGGGAGGGCAGTAGTCAGGAGGGTCAAAGGAGTAGCTTGGTTTGGGCAAAATGTTGCTGTGGGGACTACAGACCCCAGTCTTCCATCACAGTCCGACTCTGGGGCCTGGTCGCCCACCCCATGAGTGAGTAACAGAGGTCGCTTCACTTTCCATATACCATCAATTCTAAAAGTCTGGGGGCCTAAAACCAACTAAGTAATTATCACAAGAAGACACCAAACCGGGAAGGCTATGTAGCACCACCAAATGTGCTGAATAATCAGAGGGGGCCAAAGATCACAGGCATGCCAACACGAGAACATAAACGCATAAGGCGAATGATAGCAAAACTATCAGATTCACCAAAAATTATATCAAGGGACAATTAACCGCGAGGGACGGTCGGAAAGCAAGACACACTCTCGTCCTGGAAGTCAGGACATTCAACAAGAATGTGCACAACCGTAAGAGGAACAATGCAATTAGGACAATAAGGACCAGGGCAGCACTCCATTAAGTGACCGTGAGTTAAACGTGTATGGCCAGTATGCAACCTAGCCATGGCCGTTTCCCACCGCCATTTACGATGGTAGGAGAAAGGCCACAGAGACACACGACTCTTAAGAGTACGTAGTTTGTTACAAGTAACAGAAGACCAACAAGCATGCCAATGGGCAAGGACGGTGGAATGAATAACTGGGTACAAGTCGGAATAAGAAATACCTTTACTAGAGAAAGGACGAGTGCGGATAGCATCCTTAGCGGCAGCATCCGCACGCTCATTTAGAGAGACGCCAACGTGGCTGGAAACCTGGCAAAACTCAACCGACTTAAATTTACTGGAGATAAGAAACAGCCAATGTTGAATCTAGATGACCACCAGGTAGACCGGATTAAAGGACCCCAGAGCCATTAGGGCACTACGAGACTCGACTACCACCACAAAGGAGGATTGACAACGAGAAAGGAGGAGACAAAGAGCATAGAGAATAGCATAAAGTTCTGCTGTGAAGATGCTAGCATCCGGAGGAAGGCGACACACACAAGTGTGGTCAAGAAAAACAACAGAGTAGCCCACATCATCAGCAGACTTAAGACCTGTCGGTGAAAATGGAAACGGAGTGGGAGTGTGAAGAAAAGTGCTCAAGAAAAAGGCGTTTCATAACCGTACGAGTGGTAAAAGCTTTAGTGATGCGGGTCAGGGAAGTACAAAATTTGGGAAGGGGGACCCTCCACGAGGGCAAGGACAGAACAATACGAGGAGAAACATTGGTAATACGAACCGAAAGAGATTCTGGTAAGTGAGACAAATGGACTGAAAGAGGCAGGTGAAGAGGAACAGGAACTACAGGAGACTTAAACGTTAAATTACAACAGAGGCGAGAGTGAGGATGCTGTAAGGACCGTGCAAGACAGAGAAGACAGTAGCGATCACGGCAGTCCTAGAGAGATGGGAAGCCAGTGTCAGCGTACAAGCTGAGGCTACGAGTTCAACAAAAGGCACCAGAGCTGAGGTGCAACCCAGTATGGTGCAAAGCATCAAGACAGAAAAAGAGTAGAAGGAGAAGCAGAAGAGTATGCGGGGCAACCATAATCGAGTTTAGACAGGACGAGAGAGGAGTGCAAATAGAGGAGCGTGCGCCTATCTGCTCCCCAAGAAGTATGGAACAAAAGGTCTAAAACAAAGGAATACCACCTACCAGGGCAGCCAGGGAGGTCAAGCGTCGGCCAGTGCAGGAAAGGGTGTGTCGTCCCCAGCGGTGCTTCCCCCCTTTTTAACAGGGAAGTCCTACTGCCTCGTCCATTCTCCCACACTGGTGCAAAGACTCCATTCTCCCTTTCGCCCCAGCCTGGATACCCAACCATCCACTTAGGGCACCTCATCACAGGCGACTCCTCCAGCGGGTGGTCCGTTTACTCACAAGGTCCCCTACATTTGTGCTCAATCTCATGCACAACTCCCAAAGAGGGGCTGGAAAGGGGGCAAAGGCAACCCTCACCATTCCCAGGGAGGTGTACGCAAGCCCCATCACCATGACGAAGAAACACTATGGAGCTCAGAAAGGCCTTTGAAACTGTTAATCATAACCTCTTACTTAAACGCCACCACTATGGAATCCGAGGCCTTGCCCTGAACTATATTTGATCCTATCTTACTGACAGACACCAATATGTAGCAATCAATGATTTAACCTATCCCACTCTTATCATTAACCGTACGAGTGCCAAAGGGCAGCATCCTAGGACCTCTCCTATTTTTTATATACATCAGTGATCTGCCTAATGTATCTAACATTCTTAAACCTATATTATTTCCTGACGATACTACTCTCATCTACTGAAACCCCCAACCCACACACATTAAATAATGTTGTAAATAATGATTTAAAAAAAGTTCACTTATGGATGTCAATCAACAAACTCACATAAAACATAGAAAAGACCTACTACATCTTATTTGGAAGCAAATCGACAAATGTAATTCAGTTTCAGATAGATAATGTTAACACCAGCAATAAAAATTATGCAAAGTTCCTTGGCCTATACTTAAACTATACTTAGATAAGAGATTTAACTTCACCACCCACATACAACACATAACCAAGTCTAAAAAAAATTAGTTAGTATACTTTCTAAAGTCAGATTTGTTCCAAACTCTGCTCTCCTCTCACTATAGTATGCACTAATATATCCTGATCTTACATAAGGTATCTGGGCATGGGCTTTAACCACTGCAAACTACCTCAAGCCCATCATCACACAGCAAAAATCTGTTATCAGAACAATAACAAACTATTTTCAAACACTCACCCCAATGTTTAAATCCCTAAACATGTTAAACAAACTCACTCCACACATTCTCATGTGCCATTTACATTTACAAAACCCTGCTCTTTAATGCAAACCCTGTTCTCAAACTCTTCCTGGACAGATGTAATACAACCCATAATCACCACACTTAGAAATAAATATATCTCTGTTATCCCCAGTCAAACTTAATCTATATACAAACACTATGCAAATAAAGTACGTAAGTAATTATCAAAAGAAGGTACCAAACCGGGAAGGCTATGTAGCACCATCAAATGCGCAAAATAATCAGAGGGCGCTAAATATCACCAAGGATGCCAATACGAACTCTGCATATAAAGATACCTAGTCTATGGAACTCACTCCCTAACCAATTGAAAAGCTGTCCAACTTTTGCCTTATTCAAAAATAAAACCAAAAAGTACCCAATTTCATCTTCATAGTTTCCTACCTAGTGCTTTAAACTCACACTGTATCTAATGCTACCCAATCCCCCAATATATCTACCTAAGCCATACAACTTCACCATTGTAATCATTTCTATCATCTTATATCATAGTTGTTATATTGAACATACACATTTAACTGCATTATACCTTAAAATAATCCTCAAATTATGCTACAATGTATCTGTTCATAACCCTCAAATTGTATTTTTTCAAATTTTACACATCAAATTTCAAATAATTCACTAATTTAAGGCTAGAATCCAAAATGGACAAAATAAGGAGTACTATGAAAATTAGTATCTTGCAAACCACCACATTTTCTATGCATGGATCTGTTAGGTTGCATAAGTCACTTCAGCTCGCACATTTTAGTAGCCCTGATTTTCTGTGTTGTGGCAACTTGTGACAACTCGAGAGAACGGGCTGGAACGCAAGCTTAAATTTGTCCTCTGCTGTTCTTCGTATATTTTCACTTATTCATGTTTATCACTATACCAAACACTCCTATTCCAAGTCTACTCTCACTTTTGTTGAATGCTTTACCTTAATTCTTCTGCTGCTTTTATATGTTTAAAAAAAAACAATATTTAAACAAGCATGCATAATACACACCAACGTAAAGTAATTGTAGTCTTTAGGAAACCATTACAAATAATCCAGGTACAATATTGGCTTATTCTAAGTCACTAATAATTTATATATACAGTATATATTATCCCCTTACTTTACTGGACCATATTTCACAATTCATTTTCATTTTTATTTTGGCAATACCTTTGGCTGTTAAAAAAAAATGTATGCAAGGTTTCAACAAAATCTGAATATTCTTCAGATAATTCATAACAATATATACATTTAGTCCACTTAAATATTGAAGAACACTTGAATTTCAAAGGATAAATTACACAAAATAGAGTTTAGAGGCTAGTTCACTAGCACAATCCATTTTGGCAGCTTGGGCTATGGCAGCATCAGATGGGCCTTCTTCCTCTCCTGATGCTAGAGATGACGTCTCGCTGGGACACAGGTCCTGGATGTGTACCTTCGCTCTGCGTGAAAAAAATAAAAATAGCATTCAGTACAGCGGTAAAATTGTTTATCAGACTGGCTGGGATAGAAAAATTCACTTGAAGCTTAATGAATGTGTGAATAGGTTAAACATTGTATTAAAATAAGGAACAGCATTATTACTATGAATGTTGATTTATCAACCTTATTTGCTACTTGGTGAAAATTGTCACATTTCAATTCTTGCCTGGTGACGAAAGGCATTTGAATACCAAATAATTATTATCTTCCTACAGTAATATTTTAAACTACACACCCATGGTGGTCTCAGTTGACCGCGTAAACTTATCAGACAAGATACGGATGAAAGGATGTACCCACTGTTTCCTACTCCAATAAAATTATAATTTTTTTCTTTTTACATTTTAATACACAAACTTGTACCTTTTCTGAAAACAAATTCCAAAAATATAAACCTTCCATGTTGACATTTAGATTGTGTATTATGATAAACCTGCAATACAACTATCAAAGCTTCCTAAACAAAAATGCTTATTAACATAACAATCATAGTGCAGACATGAAGCTCACCTGAATGCCACCAAATGTGCATAAGAAGCCGGAGTGGGAATGGACACTGAACGAGTACAACGAGAGTACAAGTGGCACATTGCGTAAGTAAGGGTTTGAATATCATCCATTGACAAGTCACTGTCATCCCACAATACATGGTAGTGTGATGGTCTGCTTGTTCCTTGGATACCCTGAAAATAAAAAATCAATACTGAAGAGTAATTCACACATGACACTTAATATACAATGTCACTATTCAAATGGACATTGCTGAGCCAAGAAACAATATTTGACAACTTAACAATTTTTTTATTATTTTATAAGTGATTTTGTTTCAATGTCATTCTACCATTTGAACTCATATAGTAAAACCACAATAATTCTAGAAAACAATGAAAACTTGTAAAGATCATAATGCTTTCCAAGCTCCCACTGCAATGAATTTTTCAGCCCAACCACCTGGGCTAGAAGGTAGAGCTTCATGCAGGTCAGCATTCAATCCCTGACCGTCCAAGTGGTTGGGCACCATTCCTTTTTCCCGTCCCATCGCACTTTCTCCTGATAGTTCCCTTCCACTTCATTTAAAGGGGGAAGTCAAAGCATGAATTGATCCATTCAATCACAGTTGCACTAAATTTTAATTCAAATAGCTCATACAAATATACTGATGTAGCTTTAGAATTGAATAAAATATAACAAATCACTTGCTGTCTTGGAGACTTGCTACAGAGCCTGGGCAATATGGATGTGGTGACATTTGATGTTTGATTAAAGGTCCTCCTTTCTATCTCCTAAATCCCCAGTTCGGCTCAAGGCTGACTTACACTCAATGTGGCATTTGTTGCCCATAGATTGCCCTCGTCTCAGTAGGAGAACGTGTCACACTAGTCACAGCAAAAAAACCAGCGCTGAATGTAATGAAATGCAATTTTCTGGGTGAGACCCGGAGGCTCTCCGGAGCTATCCAGGCTGATATTGCTTATATTAGACTTTGGCATCAGTCAATGTGAATGGAGTTCATAGGCCTACCGGGGACCACGAGCCAGAACATGGCCCCCTCAGAGAGGCATGAGGAGCAATGCCCCATAAAAACCCCCATGTGGTTCGATGCATTCTATATCTGCCATTGACTGGGTCATGCACCCAAAAAGGTAAACATCCCAAAACAAACCCCTATTCTGGTTAAGAAATTGGTACTAAAAGCCAAACTAGTGGACAGAACTCCCCCAAACAAAACGAGCAAATGAGCATGGCGTCAACCACGCTGCTGTCTGCGCAGTTCCCCCTCCCTAGGAAGGGAAAGGGGGAGCCCCAGACCCCCTCATACCAGCTACCCAAAACCCCAGTTCTGAGGCTGGGTATAAAAAAACGTGAAAAACCGCCGACCGGGAGGAAGGGAGGGATGATTGCTGAGTAGCCTTCGGGTCTCACCCAGAAAATGGCGTTTTATTACATTCAATGCTGGTTTTCTGGGGATGCCCCTACGGCTCCGTGGAGCTACTTACCAAAAGACAAAAACAATAGGAACTTACCTGGGAGGTGGTCGTTGCTCACCCCTCAACGCGAAGACAACTGGCTGCAACCGCCGACCCAAAGCAACAAAGTCCCAACTAGGCTCCAGGAACATTAACCAGGTAATGCGCAGCCAGGACCCTGTTCGACTGCCATAAACTCCGCACCTGAATGTCAGCCCAAGACGTGTTACCAAAGACGGCAGCAAGCGCAGCAAACTTACGAATGTCTTAAGCACGGGGACCAAATAACCTTGCGGACAATCTGGGAGACCTGAACCCTGGAACAGGGAAGAAGGGTAACCGGATCAACCCAAAGCACGTTCCGGTCACGTAGGCCATGGTGCACAAATGACGGCAGAGAGCCGCAACCGGACAAAACACATTGTGCATCCCCGGGCTAACCAACCGAGCATCAACAACCCAAGGACCCCTCCGGAAAGTAGCCGTCTCATTCTTTGCCAGAAAAAGAGATGGCTGTAACCAAACAAACCTATCACCAGGACCAAAAGAGCAGAAACCCCTGTGCCAGAGGAGTGCATGAAGCTCCCCCCAGAGGCCAATGCCAATAAGAAAAGAGCTTTGGAAGAACAATCCAGAACCAAAGGGGCTACAACAAACAGAGGAAAAGAGAGCACACAATCCAAGGACCAGGACGGCTCAAGTGGCGCATGAGTAGGCCGGAGGTGAACCAATGCACGAGACAGCTTGCGAAACGGCGCAGAAGTAACATCAATACCGATGTATAATACTGCGTAGCCCCGCCAGCATCACACGATATGAGGCGACAGTATTGGGCATAAGATGACAGTCCTGAAACAACCATGAAAGAAAGGACAAGACAACCCGATCAGAACCCGAAATGCACCTACGAAACGACAAAAAGAAACGGAAGGGACGAAGCACGCTGGTGGGACACCAACAACAAAGCCATCTGCTCACCATACAAGTGGTGATAGACTCGAGTCAGAAAAAACAGACGTGAAGATTCGAGAAGATCAAACCAGCCATGTACCGGACCGGACCGATCTGCTGAAAGGGGCAGAGCTGTGGAAAACCCCCCGGTTCGGACACTGAGCAAGCAGCGCCTGAAACCAAGGCTGGGCCAGCCACCATGGGGCCAAGAGGGCTATTCTCCCCTGGTAAGTCTCCAGACAAGCTAGCTTGATACCTGCTTTATGGGGTTCTGGGAGGAGTTCCATTCCCTAAGCCCAGCCCGAGGCCAGGCTTGACTTGTGAGAATTTGGTCCACCAGGCTGTTGCTTGGAGTGGCCTGCAGGCCTACATACCCACCACAGCTCAGTTGGTCCGGCACTCCTTGAAGAAAACTATCCAGTTTTCTCTTGAAGACATTCACGGTTGTTCCAGCAATATTTCTTATGCTTCCTGGGAGGATGTTAAATAACCGCCTCTGATGTTTATACAGTGTTCTCTGATTGTGCCTATGGTACCCCTGCTCTTCCCTGGTTCTTTTCTGCATTTTCTTCCATATTGTTCACTCCAGTACATTGCTATTTTACTGTGCAGATTTGGGACCTGGCCCCCTCCAGTATTTTCCACGCATATATTAATTTATATCTCTCTCGTCTCCTTTCTAGTGAGTACATTTGGAGGGCTTTGAGACAATCCCAATAATTTAGGTGCTTTATCGCGTCTATGTATGCCATATATATATGTTCTCTGTATTGCTAGGACCTGGAGCAACAGCTGAACTGGGGGAAAGAGGTACAGGAACCCCCACCTCGACCAGTCCTGCCTGAAGGCGTCAACCCCGACAGCCATACAATCGGGGAAGGGCGCCACGTGTAATGGGAGACGCCTCAACCACGCCGACGTGAAGAGGTCCACCTCCAGGAGCCTGTATGTCTGGAAGAGTCAACTGAACGAGTCGGCATCGACCGTCCATTCCATGAACAGGGAAATGAACCTAGACAGGCACTCTGCCGGAACGTTGGACACCCCCCGAACGTGAACGTCCAGGAGAACCAAACCCCGAAAACTCGGCAGATGAGTCACCCGAAATGACCAGCCCCAAAGAGCCAACGACCACATCGAACCCCCTCGGTTCAGGCAATGAATCACCGGGACGCAGTTCGAATGGAGCCAGATCGCCGATCCGTGGGCAACCTCAACCCTACGAAGCTAATACCACACCGCTGGCTTGGTGAGCACTGGTCACAAAGCCCCAGCCCAGAGACGACGCATCTGTGAACACATCGAGCAAGGGCTCGGGTAGGCACCAATTCACTGAACCCCGAAAAACCCGAAGAGGAAGCAGATGATGCAGCAACTGACACAATGACCCCCACCCTCAAGACCGATCCCAGCGATCGCGAGAGCGGCAGAAGTGACGTCCCCGAAGGAACCAGAACAGCCGACGAAGCCAATCTACACCCGTCGGGTATACCATCACGTATACCAAGTTCAGGCTCCCGCACAAACCCTTGAGCAACTGCCGGGTGACCCGGGAGCCCCCAGAAACAGTCAAAGGTGGGACTGCAGCCGAAGCAGAGACTCCGGAGGGGGAGACTAGGAATCGGTCCAAGAGTCCCACACAAGACCCAGTCAAGTCTGAACCTGGGAGGGGACCAGATGGGACTTCCTCCAGTTCACCAGGAACCCAAAAATGGCAATCTGGGACAGAACCAAATCCTTGGCTAGCAGACAAATGGACTGGCTGAGAGCCCACACCAGCCAGTCGTCGAGGTAGGCCAGAACCCGAACCCCCTAAGAGACACAGACGGGCCACAACAAACCCAGGTAAGGTGTGTGAACATTAGAGGTGTCAGGTTCAAGCCGAAGGGAAGGCAACTAAAGCGGTAAGCCTGACGCCCCACAACAAAACCGAGCCACTCCCTGAATCCCGGATAAATCGGGATGTGCCAATACCCGTCCCGGAGGTCCAGGGACACCATCCAAGCGCCCGGCTCCAGAAAAAGAGAGACCTGGGAGAGAGTAGTCATCCGAAAGGAGGGGCAATAAACCCAAGGGTTCAGATGGGACAAGTCCAGAATGAACCGGAGGTTCACACAGCCCCGTTTCGGAATCGTAAACGGGCGGGAAACTCACCTAAGGGACGGGGTCATTTCGACCATGCCCAAGCGAACCCACTCCTAGATGACTCGACACAGCACCAGAGTAGATGCTTGCCCCTCCAGCTGCGAACCCCCTGAAGGAGGAGGGGCCACCCAACACCAATGGGGGCCGCTCGAAATGCTCCGAGAGGCCCACAAATTGTGGAACCGGGTGTGAGCAAACAGAGCAAAGCTCCCCCATCAATGGGATGAACCGCAAAAGGGCCCCTTACGTGAACCCGACCTTTGTACAAAGTGATCACCGCGCCGACCGTAGAAAGACATTTCCAAAGGCCACACTGATTCTGAAACTGGCCCCACTGGCCTACCACGACGGGAGGAATCTCGAGCCCTGGCACGACCCTTCTGTGAAGAACCCCCCACAGGCCTCCAGGAGAACCCACAAGTCTGACATTGGATGACAACTGGATGAAGCTGCCTGCAGATACTGCCCAACTGCAGAGTCTGCAAACGGCAGAGAACAAAAAGGCGATGAAAACCTAGGAGCCAGGGCCCAAGCAGATTCCATGGTCACAAGCTCTTCCTGCCGACACATGAGATGAGAAGCAAAAGATAGAGACACTGCATCCTACAGGATAGGCTTCAACAGGGCAGATGACACACGCACCGCCGAGACCAAGGCACCAGACCCAGGAACACCCCCAAGCGCTTCCACATCCTCCTCAAGCCAATCCGAGGACAGCTCTAGGAGAAAAAAAAACTGCAAGACCGAAGCCAACAGGCCATGAGCATGCACATTCTCAGCAATCGAAAGGGTGGGAACCTGAACGTGAAGCTGCAGGATGCCGACATCCCAAGGAAGGGCAGAGGCGAACAAGCATGCATTGAGGTGCTAAACCTCAACCCCCAGGTAAACCTGGACTACCATCAGAGCCTCACGCCACTCAAGCGTGCGGGACCAACACAACGCATGCCAAGCCTCCGACAAGAAAACAGGGCAGTCCGCAAGTCGGGACAACTCCAGAATCTCATAACGAACCCAGTAAGGAAACGAATATCCAAACCTGAAGGAAGACGGATCCATTAAAGAGGTATAATCCGGGTCGTGCAGGAGGTAAGCCGCAATGGCTTCCCGCACCTCGTGAGGCGGGAAGCTGAAAACCTCCAGAAGGACGGGACCGACCCGGAACAGAACCCGGGAAGGGGCTGACATCAAATGCAGCTAACTCTTACGTGAAGGGAGGGGAAGGAAAACCCCACCCCCTGCAACAGCAAACTCCGCTCAGAGGGTATAAAAACCCAAGCGGGGTCCAAGGCCCCAAAGTCAAAGTCAGCTGGGTTTCCTCCCCAGCCCCCAGAAACCTCCACAACCTCAACCCAAATTTGAAAGTTAGGAACAAAAATTCCATTAATTCTATCTTGTCAGCAATGTAATTAATGTAACACACACCTCCATGATGATTGATCTGCTTACCTGATGTGAACATAAGTAGAAGTCTCTCTCTAAAGGATGAGTAATATCTGTATCCACTGTAGTACCTGGAGGAATATTTTTGGATTTTCCTACCCCATCACGGTCTTGGCAGAATAATCTGTAAATAATATTATTTCATCACTGGTTGAACAGAGCACAAAGTTAAATACAGTACAATTAAAATTTACTCTATCACCATTACCATGTTTCCCCCTTTCATGGGCAAGGCAAGAAAAAACCTAGAGAAATAATGGAGAGTAAAGGAGTATAGGAAACAAAGTTAGATACATTTAACCTTAGACACCAGTTATCGTCATATGTTCAAATCAAATCAACTCAAAATCAATTCAAATGTTTATTCAGGTAAAAGTACATACATAGAGGATTAGTTACAAACATATTGTTGAATTTATAGATAGAGCTAGTACATACAATACCTAAAGCCACTAGTACGCATAGCATTTCGGGCAAGGTGAGGTGGGAAAAAAACCACTTAGACTAAAACTTAATAGTAATTGAGCTTAAAGTATAAATTGCTTTGAAAGAAAAAAAGAAAAAAAGAAAAAAAGGGGGGGAACATGATAGAAAATAGCCAAAAACATGTTGGTCAACAAACAGCATTGTTTAAAAATAGTAAGACATGGGTTGACATTTAGGGGTAAGGAAGGTTACAGGGAGTTAATTAGGTAGTACTTAATTTTCATCTTAAAAACTGGTTGAGAGAGGTACAGTCTTTGACATGATTGGGAAGTTCATTCCACATTCTGGGCCCCTTGATTTGTAGAGCATTTCTAGTTTGATTAAGTCGTACAAGTCAATTGATACTCTTGGAATATCAAATAGGTATTTGTTTCTGGTGTGGTGCCCATGGGTTCTGTTACAACCTTCTAAGAATCTTTTAAGGTCAGGATTGACATTACAATTCAGAGTTTTAAATATAGAGTACACATGAGAGGATGTGCAGTGACTTAATATCTAACATATTCCGAGATTTCAGTAAGGGTACCGAGTGCTGTCTGGGGCCAGAGTTAGATATTGTTCTAATAGAAGCTTCGTGTTGGGTAATTAGAGGACATAAATGATTTTGGGTAGTAGAACCCCAAGCACAAATACCATAGCTGAGATAAGGATAGATGAGAGAGTAATAGAGCATCACCAGGGCAGGGCGAGGTACATAATATCTGATCTTAGAAAGAATGCCAACAGTTTTAGACTTTTTTTTGCTATATTTAGAATATATTAGCTTATATTTAGCTTGTTATTGATGAGGACACCAAGAAAATTACCATCCACTTTACTACTGATTTGTATATTGTTTATTCTTAGATTAATTTCATTTGAGGATTTATTACCAAACAAAATATAGAAAGTTTGATCAATGTTAAGGGTGAGTTTGTTAGCAATTAGCCAAAGATGGACTTTATTTAGTTCAGTATACACATTGACATTTAGAGCAAGCGGGTCAGGACTGGAGAAAATGAAAGTTGTGTCATCAGCAAATAAGAATGGTTTGAGGTATTGAGAGGCATTTGGAAGGTCATTAATGTAAATGAGAAAGAGGAGAGGGCCAAGTATGCTGCCCTGTGGAACACCAATGTTTATGGGTAGTGTAGGAGAAATGGAATTATTCACAGAAACATACTGGAGCCTGTCAGTAAGGTAAGACTGAAGGTATTGTAGGGAGTGACCTCTGACTCCATAATGATGTAATTTAAGAAGAAGGTTTTGGTGGTTGACAGTGTCAAAAGTCTTACGTAGGTTCACAAATAACCCAACAGGGAACGGATTTTTATCAAGAGCTGTATGTATCAAGTTAATCATACTGATAAGTACTACACTACCCAGTGCATCGTTAGTGCTTTTATTGGGTCTGAAACCATATTGGCAAGAGCTAAGTATATTGAGTTTGGCTAGATATGAGTAAAGCTGCTTGTAGAGTAGCTTTTCAAATATTTTTGATAAGGTTGGCAGAATTGATATAGGTCTGTAACTGTTGACATCAGTGAGATCACCACATTTGTGGTCTGGGGTTACTCTCGCTTTTTTTTAGAATAAAATATACCATGCTGACCAGACGAAGGTGGTTCCGAAGGAGGCGCTGGCCCCGAAACTGGCCCCAGTGGCCTACCCCAACGAGCAGAACCCCGAGCCCTGGCATGACCACTCCAGGAAGACCCCCCCCCCCACCCCCACCCAGAGCCCCCGGAGAACCAACAAATCAGACGTGGGACGACAGCTAGCCGAAGCCGTTTGCAGATACTGGGTCACAGCAGAATCCGCAAACAGCAAGGAGCAGAAGGGCCCAGGCAGATTCCAGGGAGGAAGCAAGCACCGCCTGCCAACACACGAGCCAGGAAGCATAAAACAGTGACACTGCATTCCGCAGGATCGGCACAAACAGCTTCAACAAGGCAGACGACGAATGAGCCACCAAGCCCAAGGAACCGGACCCAGGAACGGCCCCAAGCGCCTCCACATCCTCCCCAAACCAGTCTGAAGACAGCTCCAAGAGAGAAAAGAGTGCAAAGCCTTAGCCAAGAGACCACGAGCGCGCAAGTCCTCGGCAACCTGCGCAGCCGAAAAAGAAGGAACCTGCACGTGGAGCTGCACAACACCAACATCCTGAGGAAGGGCAGGGGCAAACAAGCACTCACTGAGGTGCTCAAACTCGCCCCCCAGGAAAACCTGGACCACTGTCAACATCTCACGCCACTCCATCATGCGGGAACGACAGAAGGTATACCACACCTCCAAAGCAAACACATGACAGTCCGCCAGCCAGAACGACTCTGGAACCTCATAACGAATCCAGCAGGGAAACGAAGACCCAAACCTGAATGAAGATGGATCCATAATAGAGGCATAATCCGGGTCATGCAGGAGGTAAGCCAAAAAGGCCACATTAGGCTGGATGTGGGAAGCTAAAAACCTCCAGAAAGACAGGACCAAAGCACTCGAGGGAACACGGAACCGAACCCGGGGAGGGGCAGACACCAAATTAATGTCGTACGCAGAGGGAGGAAAAGAAAACCCCACTCCTTGTAACAGTAAGCCCCACTCAAGAGGGCAGAAAAACCCAGGTGGGGTCCAGTGGGGCCCAAGGCTCCGAGTCAGCCCCTCCCCAGCCCCGGGGTCCTTCACATCCGGACCCAGGACCGAGTCATCTCCCAAAAACCCAGTCTTTAAAGAAAAGGCCGGCGCAGCTGTAGAAGCCAGATGGAAAGGGGGCCCACTGGTTAGACCCAGAGGCTTCGGCAGGGAGAACCAACTCGAATGCCTCCATCGCCATGCCGGAATGAGCATCCCCAAGACTGTCTGAGTTTCAAGGCCATCCAGACCCTGCCCCTACTCCAAAACCCTCAGAAGTTTTGGGGACGGAAGCAGGGGGAGGGGGGGGGGGGGGACCAGACCAAACCACTGCAGGGGAAGGACGAGGGGGCGCAGACAGAACCAAGACCAAAGCGACCATCACCCACAAGTCGAGGTCTCTATAAGCAAAACGGGGCAGCCTTGGGGCATCCAACGCAGCAATCAGCCTAGTGCATTGCAACAACCTAAACCTAACATGCAATGCCTGCGCTGCCTGTACCCGAATAACATCATCAGTAGATTGGGTAAACTGAGTCACCATCAAGCAACAAAACTCCCAGGACTCCGGGTCGAAAGTGTCACCGACCCGACAGGAAGCGAGACGGAGACAAAAACAGTGAGAGTCACCCCTGAGACTAGGGGACAGAACAACCCTCAAATGCGCACAAAGCGAGGACGGGGGGTGGACTCGGGTCACATGCATAGGACTCGCGTGCCTCCATGGGGTTTCCCAGGGTCCTGAGACGGAAATCACGCTCAGGGAAGCCCAGGCAGGGTACTGCTAACTGGCACCCAAGTCTACCAAACAACTTTATAATAGCTGAACCCACAGGATGTGTACACTCACAGGGACCTAACAGGGGGTAACACCCGAAGAGACAACAGTACTCAATACATGTATATAGGGGGGAATAACCAAGGCAGAACCCCCACCCCCACCGGACAAGGCAACAAAAAGAAAAAGAAAACCCCCGCAAGAGGATAGCGTACCCAGGCAGAACAGAGCCGGCTGCTATGAATGGTGAAAACAAGCTGCACAGTACCCTATGCCCCTTACCAGTGCAAACTGCCTCCTACCCTACAGCAAACACGGGAGACAACACACCCAAGCACACAAAGGGAGGCCGTAAACCGAGCAGTAAACAGCCAAGCAGTGGCAGAACCCAAGGAACTTGTGGAAGGTGGCCCCAAGCCCCAAGGGCAGTACTTACTGGGAACCAAGGGAAGGGAACCTTAGGCGCATACAGTCCGAGTACTGAAGAAAGACTCCTGGCTCGTGCACCCCAAGAAGACAGCCACCACACATTAGGCACAGAGCTGCAACAACGTCTGGAGCCAGAGCACATGACCTCTGCCTATAACATCATGTGGCCACACAGATTCGGCAGACGACGCTACAGCCCTCCAACCCTCAACATTACTCCCCCCACAGCACAGCCCAATTTATCACAACAATCCTGCTGTTATCAGAATCCTGGTCATTTTTATCAGTTAGGGGTCTTCTGTAATACTATCATCGCTAAATAATACCAGTTACATATATTTTTGACATTATTAGGCAATGCTGTGGTCACAAGCTGAACAGCAGTGCTGTGAGCTTATGCTGTGTGCACCAGCCTTGGTGGCTCACTCAGTACTGAGGCCCTCACACCCGGGAATGTTGCCCACAATTTTTTTTGTAAATGGCGTCTGTTTACAAGAGCCCTGAGGAAGGTGATGCGAATCCCGTGTATCCGCGGGCTGTTTAAATTTTGCATAGTACTCCAAAACATCATATGACATGTGCACTTTTATGTATGTTAAAAGTGCACAACACATCATATGACGTGTTGTGCAGTTTAAAGGGTTAATACCTGCAACCATCTTTATTTTTGCTATCATGAGCTTTCACACTTTCTTCCCAAAACACTAGTTCTGCTTTGTTTCTTAAACTTTTTTTTTGGTTTGTTTGTTTGCCAGATATTCAATCACTATTATGCAATTTTTCTCCATGATATTACTTGTTTATTCCTTCCAAATTTAAAAAAACACTAGAGCTCCCTACCCCTCAACCCTCCCACAATAACCAAAACTGCAAAGTAAACTGAATATTAACTTTTTCTCACTTTTTCAATATTTGGGAAGATAAACAATTTATTTACAAATGTAACAGCAATATTCAGCATTATGTCCATGAAGTGTGCAGATACAACATTGAGATACATGTTTATGTACGAGACAAGCATTAGTCTCGGCCCCTTACCTTGTATGATGTCTCTTTTGGACAACAACAAATGTCATGGCTGGAGTGTAGTCTTTTTGCAGTTCAGTGCATGCATCACGCATAGCTTGCAGTTCATAAGACAACACCTCTGGAAACTGGGACTCGCTCACACCATCACGATACATAACAATCCTGTCTGGTTTGTAGCGTGTAGTCTGGTAAAATGTTCTTAGAAGATTCCTGAAAACAAAACTTTTTTAAATATTTATATGCTTGCAAATAACCCTCTGACTGCTCAAGTGATTTTACCCTAATGCGCATAAAATAAAATAAAAATTTCCCTTCTAAAATTGTTAAAATGCATTCCCTGATCACAGGAAATATAATAAAATAATTGTATACGACTTACTCTGGCCGTGGTAAAGACTTTAATCTCGCTATGATGTCACAATTCACGTGTGCTCATTGAGCAATCGCCCCGTGGTAGTCGCCTCAAGCCTTAGGCGAAAGTTGCCGCAAATATATTTTTTATATAATTATTTCAACATTTGATAGATTTTTTCTCCGTTTTTTTGCAGTAATGTTATTCAATAGTGTGTCTTGAGAAACTTACGGAATATAATGTGTGAAACAATGGAATACTGAAATATATTCATGTCACAAAGATGCGTCTATTATTTACTTAAAACAATGCAACTATGCAGATCCAATACAACCTTCTATTTTTGGTGTTAATATACTGTGTACACATTTTTTATATAACTATGCATATTTACTTGCACGATTATGAACTACCAAGCAGTTCTGGTAAGTGTGGTAATGAAATAGTTCAGCATAGTTACCCCACACACTAGCAGCAGAGGACGTAAAATGCGATATAATATCCCTTAAACCTCGCAAAACATACATGCACGTAGGGAGTAACTTGTCCATGCCCTTTTACTCTGCTGCTTAACTAGCCTACATCTCTGATTAAACCATGGGTTTCTCATCTTCATTTCATTGGTTTCCTTTTGGACTGGAACAAACTTGTTCGCTGCTTCCTTGCACTTGTCACGGAATCGCACACATCGTACATATACGATTGAGGGTCTAGCGCATGATTTTACACGCCCCGTGAGGGACAGGGGCAGCTATAGTCCAGAAACGACAAGTAGTAAACAGATGCTGATATGACCACACATACACCAGTATGATCATACTGTGTCTGGTGTATGATGCGATCATACTGTTTAGTGATATCCAGGTCGATTAGCCTAGCATCACAGATTTTACTTTATATATATATAATCTATTCCTGACAATGCTCTAGTATATATTATGTATTGCCATTATATGTTTGATATACCTTATACATATTATATATCATTGCCAAATGTATATGCCATGTATTTGTGAAGATATTTTAAGTAAATAGCAGAAGCCTAATGTGATGTATCTGAAAAATATCATTATATGTCTATACTGTAGTATGGAATGCTATGTATTGATGTATAGGACAAGCTATGTGTATTATAATGTAGAATGTATACATTTATATACCTGATGTATGACTAGCAAGTATACTGTGATACAGGCATACCTCAGTTTAAGAGTTTAATTGGTTCTTGGAGACGCCTCGTATTCCGAAAACTCGCATTCCGAAGCTAATTTCCCCATAAGAAATAAAGGGAAATGAATTAATCCGTTCCTTACTACCCCAAAAACCCCACATCAAACTAAATTTTTATACCTAATTTATCTAAATAAACCTACAAAACTATGTTCAAGTTATTACTTACCTTGCTGTTGAATGCTGTAGGCGTATGGAAGATGGTGAGGAGGTGGGAGGAAGAGAGGAGTTACTGTTTGGAAGGGGAGTCCCCTTCCATTATCACATCAGGCAGTGAGGACTTCACTGGTATGCACACTCTGGCACATTTTGCCTGCATACCACTAGGACTTGCTTGTTTTACTAAGAATTTGTCTAATGACACTTGTTTTTCCCTACATTTTAACACTTGTCTGTAGTAAGACATCACATTATCATTTAAAAGGTCAATGCAACGGCCTGCTACAGCTTTATCTGGGTGAGTTTTTTCAACAAAACTTTGCAGTTCTTCCCATACTTCACACATTTTCTTAATCAAGAAGGGACATCCTCTACTGCCTCTACTCACAGCTATTTTCTTAGGTTGAACCTTACCAATGGCTTTCTTGAGACCCATGGCAAGATATATAATGACAACTTTTATGCTCAAATGGCAAAAAAAACGATAAAAAACTGTAAATCCTTGTGAAGAATTCAGGTGGGATAGTCACTGGACACGAGACACTGGTAAACTGAGGCGCGATCGCCATGCCACCACGTGCCAGTCGGCCTGTACACGTATCAACAAACTCGCGTCCCGAGGTAACCCTCGCCTTCCGAGACATATTTTTGGAGTAAATCCTGCTCGTCTTCCGAAAAACTCGCATACAGGGACACTCGCATTCCGAGGTACCACTGTATATAATTTTCATTGATGTTCTGTGCATTAACCTCTTGACATATTGTACTTAGTAACCGATATTCTGGTATTGTAAAATGTATACCACAAAGGCAAAGTTTTGGCAGTTATGTTGATATATGATGCTTTACTTTTATTCATGTATATTTATGTATTAACGGCTGACCGGTAACATCTTGAAATTCTCCTTTAACCCCCCCCCCCCCGGTGTACTGTCTCCAACCAGTATTACTATGTCCTGTAGACATGAATTCTTTGATTTTTTTATATATCATGATATATTTTCTTGTACATTGATATGATTCTCCTGGAAGGTTGTACATTAAGATACGCAATTAGGTATTGTATGATTTAGAAGTTATTGACTGGTAAATGTCTGGATTTAAGCTTGTGATATTTGGAGGAGGAGCATCGGTTGACTTGCCAAGTTGGAAAATGTCTCTCTCGGCCTGCCGGCCCTTGGCGCGTCACTATCTCCTTAATTTCTCAGACGGGCGGACAAATCAGGTCCGGCTCTTGATTTTATTGGCATTTTGTGTGTTTATTGACTACTAGTATACACTGTATATAATTATGCTCTTGTACCTGTATGGAATCAAACTACCGATGTACATCATTTATGCCAGGTGGTAGGTGATTTCATATATACTATTTGAGGTTGGTACCTGACGACCTTAACTGATTGCTATTATGCTTTGATATGATATTGATTCCTCACCCACTAATTATTAATGTGTGACACCACCATCCTGTACTTGGGTGATGTAAGCATGCTAGGGGTTAGTTTACCACTGCTTCAGGATAAAGCCTGGTGACAGCTAGTCCCGAGGGTGTGCAGTTTAATGCCTGTTGATGATTTCAAAGAGCTTTGAGAAGGCTGGATTATTGTGATAGAGTATCAGTTGTAGAGAACTTTAGTTTCTTATTGTTTTACGGTGACCTGTTTATATACCCCAGTAAACTGGAGTAATTTTGTTAGCCTTTTACTTAACCCTAGACAAGTATTGATTTTTGGCCAGGCTATGGATTCCAGTGATACTAAGGAGCACGAGGTCATTACAGATGCCATCTTTGAAACAATCGTGTGTAACATTCCCGGGTGTGAGATCCTCAGTACAGAGTGAGCAACCAAGGCTGGTGCAAGCACCATGAGCTAACAGCACTACTGTTCAGCTTGTGAACACAGCTAAAAATGTCAAAATATATATGTACAGATGTTGGAATGAGGGAGGGCCTGTCTGGGTGTGGCTGCTCACACTCGCGATGTTCTAAATGTGTTGATGGTGAATATATATCGTGTGTGACAGTGTACAGTCTGTAAATAGATTGTATATATACATAAATTAGCATGATACATGGTAAATATATGCAACATATATGTACACAAGTGTCATGCACGTAACACAGTGTCCTCGGACAGTACAGATGTTTTACTGCCATAATATAGTGTATGTATTCATTATACATAGGATTAGCACATAAAAACAAATAAGATGTATTTGGAACTGTGCACAAAAAATGAACAAAAATATTCGCGGCAACTCGCACCCCCCCCCCCCCCCTTGGGGGCCCTACTGGGCCTGGGAGCGTACGTCACGGGCGAACGGGAAATGATGGCATCACGCACCAACTTGCAGACCCCATAGCAGCCAAAGTAAGTACAATTTCAAATTTTTTTTGACATACCCATACTGAGGGAAGGGTTTTTGACACATTTTATAAAAACAAAAGAATTTTTTCAAGAAAATTTATTTCCTGCACACTGGGGGGTGTCATATTTGGAGGCGGCACAGTTAAAGGGTTAAGCAAGACATACTCCTTTGTTGAGTAAAAATGATAAAGCACCATACAGTGAAAAAGTATTTTATGATTTTGTGATAACTATTTTTCATGTGTTCTATTTTAATTTAATTTAATTTAATTTAACAAAAATTTAAGAAAAATCTCAACAAAAAAAACCACTTTTAAACACTTACTTTGTCATTTCTTTGAGGTCCAATATCATCTCTTTACGATGTTTTTGGTGCCGTACTTCTACAGCGTACTTAGAAGCAAATTTATCTATGGAGGCCACAACTGCTGCTAATGAAGGAGTTACTTTATCAGATGCTTGTGGATGGTTGACATCTGCACCCATGATCATTACTGGAGTTTTAAAGACCTGGGGGGGAAAAATAGGTTACTAATAAACAAAAACTGGCGTTGAATGAAATGAAATGTCCTTTTCTGGGCAATCCCTGCTGGCTCTCTGAAGTTATGTTGCCAATATAGTTTCCCAGTACTTAGTTCCATCACTCTTAGGATTCTTATTGACCTATTGAAGACCAGAGCTAGAACCTGGCCCACTCGAAGAGGCACAGTGAACAGGGCATTGTTATGATCACCCTCACCAAGAAAGCCCCAGAAAACAGATGACAAAAAATAGCGGGGGGGGGGGGGGGGGGGTGTGTGTGTGTGTGTGTGTGTGTGTGTGTGTGTGTGTGTGTGTGTGTGTGTGTGTGTGTGTGTGTGTGTGTGTAATTACCTAAGTGTAGTTACAGGATGAGAGCTATGCTCGTGGTGTCCCGTCTTCCCAGCACTCTTTGTACTACTGACGGTCTTGGCCTCCACCACCTTCTCACTTAACTTGTTCCAACCGTCTACCACTCTATTTGCGAAGGTGAATTTTCTTATATTTCTTCGGCATCTGTGTTTAGCTATTTTAAATCTATGACCTCTTGTTCTTGAAGTTCCAGGTCTCAGGAAGTCTTCCCTGTCGATTTTATCAATTCCTGTTACTATTTTGTACGTAGTGATCATATCACCTCTTTTTCTTCTGTCTTCTAGTTTTGGCATATTTAGTGCTTCTAACCTCTCCTCGTAGCTCTTGCCCTTCAGTTCTGGGAGCCACTTAGTAGCATGTCTTTGCAACTTTTCCAGTTTGTTGATGTGCTTCTTAAGATATGGGCACCACACAACAGCTGCATATTCTAGCTTTGGCCTAACAAAAGTCATGAACAATTTCTTTAGTATATCGCCATCCATGTATTTAAATGCAATTCTGAAGTTAGAAAGCATCGCATAGGCTCCTTGCACAATATTCTTTATGTGGTCCTCAGGTGATAGTTTTCTATCTAGAACCACCCCTAGATCTCTTTCTTTATCAGAATTCTTTAAAGATTTCTCACATAATATATAGGTTGTATGGGGTCTATGTTCTCCTATTCCACATTCTGTATGTAATTCTGTATACCAACTAGTAGATCATTTATGTACACAATAAACATCACTGGTGCAAGAACTGAACCCTGTGGTACTCCACTTGTGACATTTCTCCATTCCGATACATTGCCTCTGATTACTGCCCTCATTTTTCTATCAGTCAGAAAATTTTTCATCCATGATAGAAGCTTACCTGTCACCTCTCCAATATTTTCCAGTTTCCAGAACAACCTCTTGTGTGGAACTCTGTCGAAAGCCTTTTTTAGGTCCAGATAGATGCAGTCAACCCAACCATCTCTTTCCTGTAATATCTCTGTGGCTCGATCATAGAAACTGAGTAAATTCGATACACAGGATCTTCCAGATCGAAAACCATACTGTCTGTCTGATATTATATCATTTCTCTCCAGGTGTTCTACCCATTTAGTTTTGATTAGCTTTTCTAATACTTTCACTATTACACTTGTCAATGATACAGGTCTATAATTGAGGGGGTCTTCCCTGCTGCCACTTTTGTAGATTGGAACTATGTTAGCCTGTTTCCACACGTCTGCTACGATTCCTGTACACAGGGATGCCTGAAAGACCAGGTGAAGTGGAATGCTGAGCTCAGATGCACATTCTCTCAGAACCCATGGTGAAACGCCATCTGGGCCAGCTGCTTTGTTCGTCCCGAGCTCCTTTAGCATATTTTCCACTTCATCTCTAGACACCTCTATCTGCTCTATGTCGTTCTCTGGAATTCTTATTGTGTCTGGTTCTCTGAAGATTTCATTTTGTACAAACACACTTTGGAACTTTTCATTTAATGTTTCACACATTTCCTTTTCATTTTCCGTGAATCTGTTTCCCATTTTCAACCTCTGGATATTATCCTTTACCTGCAATTTGTTGTTTATGAATTTGTAGAATAGGCCCGGTTCTGTTTTACATTTATCTGCTATCCCTTTTTCAAAATTTCTTTCTGCTTCTCTCCTTACTGCTGTATAGTTGTTTCTCGCATCTTTGTATCGCTGGTATGTTTGGGGGTTTGGCCTCTTCCTATACTGATTCCATTTTTGTGTCTTTTGGTCTCTTGCCCACTCACAATTTCTGTCGAACCAATCCTGTTTTCTGGCCCTGCATCTCTGTTTTAGTATGAATGTTTGTGTGCCTTCCTCGTATAGTTTTAAAAATTTGGCATACATTTCATTTACTTCCCTGCCTAGCAACAATTCTGTCCAATTACACTCATTAAAAAAATTTCGAAGTTCCCCATAGTTGCCTCTCCTTAAATCGAGTTTATCAACTGTTTCAATGTCCCCATTTTCTTCTAGATGATATCTTAAAGCATATTTAATGTCTAACAAGACGTGATCACTCTTTCCCAAGGGAGGAAGGTACTGGATGTCAAAAACCTCTTCTTCTTTCCTGGTGAATACTAGATCCAGTACTGACGGTACATCTCCTTCCCTCATTCTTGTGGCTTGCTTTATGTGTTGATTCAAGAATGTCTCCAGAATGAGGTTCACAAATCTGCATGTCCAAAAGTCCTCCGTTCTTGCTTCATAGGCCTCCCAGTCTATTGCTCTAAAGTTGAAGTCCCCAAGTATCAACAGTCGTGATTTATCTTTATCTGCTTGTACAATAATATCTCTCATGACCATTATGAGGCGTTATGTGTGTGTGTGTGTGTGTGTGTGTGTGTGTGTGTGTGTGTGTGTGTGTGTGTGTGTAATTACCTAAGTGTAGTTACAGGATGAGAGCTATGCTCGTGGTGTCCCGTCTTCCCAGCACTCTTTGTCATATAACACTTTGAAACTACTGACGGTCTTGGCCTCCACCACCTTCTCACTTAACTTGTTCCAACCGTCTACCACTCTATTTGCGAAGGTGAATTTTCTTATATTTCTTCGGCATCTGTGTTTAGCTAGTTTAAATCTATGACCTCTTGTTCTTGAAGTGCCAGGTCTCAGGAAATCTTCCCTGTCGATTTTATCAATTCCTGTTACTATTTTGTATGTAGTGATCATATCACCTCTTTTTCTTCTGTCTTCTAGTTTTGGCATGTTTAATGCTTCCAACCTCTCCTAGTAGCTCTTGCCCTTCAGTTCTGGGAGTCACTTAGTGGCATGTCTTAGTGGAGGGGAAAGAGAGAGGCAGCGATGTGGGGGGGGAGAGGAAGCGGTGGGGGGGGGGGAGAGGAAGCGGTGGGGGGGGGAGAGGAAGCGGTGGGGGGGGGGAGGAGGAAGCGGTGGGGGGGGGGGAGGAGGAAGCGGTGGGGGGGGGGGGAGAGGAAGCGGTGGGGGGGGGGGAGAGGAAGCGGTGGGGGATGAAGGCAGCAGTGTGTATGCATGGGGGAAGAGGAAGTGGTGTGTTCATTTGGGAAGAGGCAGTGGTGTGTGCGTGGGGGAAAAGGCAGTGGTGTGTGCGTGGGGGAAAAGGCAGTGGTGTGTGCGTGGGGGGGGGGAGAGGCAGTACTGTGTGCGTGGTGGGGAGAGGCAGAGGTGTGTGCATGGGGGGAAGAGGCAGCGGTGTGTAATCACCTAAGTGTAATCACCTAAGTGTAGTTACAGGATGAGAGCTACGCTCGTGGTGTCCCGTCTTCCCAGCACTCTTTGTCATATAACGCTTTGAAACCACTGACGGTCTTGGCCTCCACCACCCTCTCACCTAACTTGTTCCAACCGTCTACCACTCTATTTGCGAAGGTGAATTTTCTTATATTTCTTCGGCATCTGTGTTTAGCTAGTTTAAATCTATGACCTCTTGTTCTTGAAGTTCCAGGTCTCAGGAAGTCTTCCCTGTCGATTTTGTCAATTCCTGTTACTATTTTGTATGTAGTGATCATATCACCTCTTTTTCTTCTGTCTTCTAGTTTTGGCATATTTAATGCTTCTAACCTCTCCTCGTAGCTCTTGCCCTTCAGTTCTGGGAGCCACTTAGTAGCATGTCTTTGCACCTTTTCCAGTTTGTTGATGTGCTTCTTAAGATATGGGCACCACACAACAGCTGCATATTCTAGCTTTGGCCTAACAAAAGTCATGAACAATTTCTTTAGTATATCGCCATCCATGTATTTAAATGCAATTCTGAAGTTAGAAAGCATAGCATAGGCTCCTTGCACAATATTCTTTATGTGGTCCTCAGGTGATAGTTTTCTATCTAGTGTGCGTGGGGGAAGAGGCAACGGTGTGTGCGTGGGGGAGGGGAGAGGCAGCGGTGTGTGTGTGGGGGAGGGGAGAGGCAGCGGTGTGTGTGTGGGGGAAAAGGCAGTGGTGTGTGCGTGGGGGGGGGGGGGAGAGGCAGTACTGTGTGCGTGGTGGGGAGAGGCAGAGGTGTGTGCATGGGGGGAAGAGGCAGCGGTGTGTGCGTGGGGGAAGAGGCAACGGTGTGTGCGTGGGGGAGGGGAGAGGCAGCGGTGTGTGTGTGGGGGAGGGGAGAGGCAGCAGTGTGTGTGTGGGGGAGGGGAGAGGCAGCGGTGTGTGTGGGGGAGGGGAGAGGCAGCAGTGTGTGTGGGGGAGGGGAGAGGCAGCGGTGTGTGTAGGGGTGGGGAAAGGCAGCAGTGTGTGGGGGAGGGGAGAGGCAGCAGTGTGTGCGTGGGGGAGAGGCAGTGGTGTATGTGAGGAGAGGCAGTGGTGTAGAGGAATATGTACCACTCAACCACCATTACATTATCTGCCTCACACAATGCAAAGGTTGGGTATTGTATTTATTATATCAGTACATGTACCAAGTAAACCAATCCAAGCATCAATCATATAATGCAAAAATTCGTGAAATTAGTAATGCAATGAAATAATGCTCGTTTTGGTGGAGGAAGGGTGGAATGTGTAGCTTGCTTGTAGGGCTGCATTAACCTAATTGTACTTTGGCACCGTCTTTGTACAATCAATTCAGTTTCTTCTATATACAGTAGTGACCAAAATTTATAATTACCTAATAAAAGGCATACAAGCATGCATTAATTCAGACAAGAGAAGATGTCCTGTATACATAAATAAACACCGTTCATAATTTTCATTAATAGTACTGTAATTAAAATAACTTACAAAAGGATGAGATGTTGCCCCAAGTACGTTGTTCGTTCCTCCCATCTTAGCATTGATCTTGAGCAAGATGTTTCCAACAGTGGCCGGTTGGTTCTTCGTAACGTTACCTTCTTTAACACACTGGGTAACAATCTTTACAATTTGATCACCAGCCTTTTTCACCTTACCTGAGATGAAAATGATGAAAATTAAATTACATACTGTATTTTAAAATAACAAAGCCATTAACAATGACATTTATGATTTAGGTCCACATAGCCATCACAACTCGGCTGACACGTGAACACAACCCATGGCGCCAATTTATTTTCTAATTGATACAGCATGTTAGTTCGATTTATTTGTATCTGAAGTTGGAGCGCAAGTTGATGAACTACTTTACCTACATCAGAGTGCATGGGGGTTATATATAAAACTTGGACTGGCTTCAGTAGAAGCCTCCTCATTTCCTGTGGATTCAGTGGAATACCACATCGCATGACTTTTACCATGTAGTCGTACAGTGGTAAGGTGCGCAGCTGGGAGGACACTGATCATTGGTTCAAGTCACCTCATTGCTCAAATTGACTATTACAGCCAATGTAAGTCAATTTTTTATTTTCCCATTGTCAGGGAATGCATTTTAATAACATTATAGGGAAAATATATATGTGCACCAGGATGTTGTCTCAAATAGTCACAATCTAAGGGTTAATGCCAAATAAAGTAAAAACAGTCATATACAAAAGGCATTTAGATTGAACTAAATAACCAGCGTTGAATGTAATGAAACGCCATTTTCTGGGCAAGTCCCGGAGGCTCCCCGGAGCTATCCAGGCTGAATGGATATGTATAACTTTCTGGCATCAGTCAAGGCATGAAATTCTTGCCGACCAGGGACCACGAGCCAGAACCTGGCCTCCCCTCTAGAGAGGCATGAGGAGCATAGCCCTATAGACACACCCCTTATTGTTGGGAGCATTCTATGTCAGTCATCGACCGGGACAGGCACCCAGAAAGGTAGGCGTCGCAAAACAAACCCCTATTCTGGTAAAACTATTGCGACTGAAGACCGAACAAGTGGATAGAACTCCCCAAATGAAAAGTAGCCAACGAACATGATTTCATCACGTTGCCGCACCGCTGTCTGCGCAACCCCCCCTCCCCAGGAGGGGGAAGGGGCAGCCCCAGACCCAACCGCTGGTGACCCAACCTACAGTTCTTGCCTGGATGTAAAATACATGAAAAACAACGCCAACAGGAGGAAGGGAAACTGGGGAGCCTCCGAGACTCCCCCAGAAAATGGTGTTTCATTACAATCAATGCTGGTTTTCTGGGGGGAGCCCCATTGGCTCCCCCGGAGCTAACTACCCAAAGATAAGGGAAAAAACAGGGACTTACCCGGGAGGCAGTCCGTCTTCACTCCTCAATACGAAGTCGAGACAACTGGCTGCAACCGCTGACCCAATGCAATGCAGGCCCGCCTAGGCTCAGGAACATTCAACAGGTAGCGAGTGGCCAGGACCTTGTTCTACCTCCAAAAACCCCTGGCCCGAATGTCCACCAAAGACATGTTGCCAAAGGCAGCAGCCAAGCCAGCAAACTTACGAACGTCGTGGGCCCGGGGATAGACCGCAGGCTGGCCAGATTTAATAACCTTGCAGACAACCTAAGAGACCCGAGCCCAGGAACAGGGAAGAAGGGAAACCTGGTCAACCTAGAGCGCATCCCTGGCAACTGAAGCTGTGGCGCGTAAATAACGGCGGAGAGCTGCAACCGGACACAACACATGATGCACCCCCAGCCTGACCAACCAAGCATCAAACAACCAAAGGCCCCCTCCGGAAGGCAGCAGTCTCATTCTTCGCCGGAAAAGATTGAGACAGCTGCAAGCGAACAAAACGACCACCTAGACCGAAGGCGCAGAAACCCATGCTCCGGAGGAGAGCATGAAGCTCCCCAACCCGACCCCGAGAGGCCAGTGCCAAAAGGAAAAGCACCTTAGAAAAACAATCCCGAACGGAAGGGCCACAACAAACCGAGGAGAAGAGAGAAACGAGAGCACGCGGTCCAAGGACCAGGATGGCTCAGGCGGCGCATGAGCAGGCCTTAGGTGAAACAATGCACAAGACAGCTTGCGAAACGGGGCAGAAGTAACATCAACACCAAAAGCAAGCTGAAGCGGCTCCACCAACGCCGCACGATACCAGGCGACAGAATTAGACATAAGATGACAGTCCTGAAACAACCAAGAGAGAAAGGACAGAACAACCCTATCAGAGACCGAAGAATACCTACGCAGTGATAAGAAAAACCAGAAGGACCACCAGGAAACTTCATACTGCCGCTGAGACGAAGCACGCAGGTGGGAGACCAACAACGAAGCCACCTGCGCACCATACAAGTGACGATAAACCAGAGTCAAAAACACCAGACGTGAAGATTCGAGAAGACTGAACCAGCCTCGTATCGTGCTGGATCGATCTGCTGAAAGAGGCAGAGCCGCGGGAAGACCCTCGGCTTCGGACACCGAGCAAGCAGTGCCTGAAACCAAGGCTTGGCCAGCCACCAAAGAACCAGAAGGACAACCCAACCCTGGTGGGTTGGGTTGTCTCAAGTTCCAAGCGAGCCAGAACCTGGAGCAACAGCTGAACCTGGGAAAAGAGGTAGAGGTAACCCCACCTCGCCCAGTCCTGCCAGAAGGCAGCGACCCCGACAGCTTCGCAGTCGGGGAAGGGTGCCACGTATACTGGGAGACGCCTCAACCATGCCGACGCGAAGAGATCCACGTCCAGAATCCCGAACATCTGGCACAGTTAACTGAAGTAGTTTGCGTCGCCCGTCCATTCCGTGGAAAGGGGAAGGAAATGAGTCAGGCTGTTCACCAGGATGTTGGACAACCCCCAGACATGAAATGCTAGGAGAGCTAAACTCCAAGAACTCAGCAGACGAGTCACCCGAAGCGACCAACCCCAAAGAGCCAAGGACCACATCGAACCCCCTCGGTTCAGACAATGAACCACCGGGGAGCAGTCCGAATGGAGCCGGATCTTCGATCCACAAGCGACTCGAACCCTCCGGAGCGACATCCACACCACCTCAAACTGCCGGACCGTGCTGTGAGCCCGATGGAAGGACGGACCCCACCGCCCCTGGCCGGCCTGGTGAGCACTGGTCACAAAACCCTAGCCAAGAGACGACGCGTCCGTGTACACATCGAGCGAGGGCTCGGGTAGGCACCAAGGTACTGAACCCCGAAAAACCCAAAGAGGAAGCCGGCGATGCAGCAACTGACGCAAAGCCCCCAGAGGCCGAACCCAACGATCGTGGGAGAGGCGGAAGGGCCGTCCCCGAAGGAACCAGAACAGCCGACGAAGCCACACCCGACCTGGCGGGTAGACCATCATGGCAAAGTTCAGGCTCCCACACAAACTCTTGAGCAACCGCCGCGTGACCAGGGAACCCCTCAGAAACGGGTGAAGGCGGGATCGCAGGCAAAACAGAGCTGCCGGAGGCAGAGACAAGGAAGCGGTGTGAATGTCCCAAAGCAGACCCAGCCAAGACCGAACCTGGGGAGGGAACTAGATGGGACTTCCTCCAGTTCACCAAGAACCAGAACCCGGCGAGCTGGGAAAAAAACAAATCCCTGGCGAGCAGACACACAGACTGGCTGGGAGTCCAAACCAGCCAGTCGTCGAGACAGGCCAGAACCCGAACACCTAACAGATGCAGGCGGGCCACCACGACCCGAGTAAGGTGTGTGAAAACACGAGGTGCCAGATTCAACCCGAAAGGAAGACAACGAAAGGGGTAACCTTGACGCTCCACAACAAAACTGAGCCAGTCCCTGAACCCCAGATGAACCGAGACGTGCCAATACGCGTCCTTGAGGTCCAGGGACACCATCCAAGCACCCGGTTCCAAGAGAAGATGGACCTGAGACAGAGTAGTCATCCTGAAGGAGGGGCAAGAAAACCATGGATCAAGACGGGACAAGTCAAGAATGAACCGGAGGGCTGTGCAGTCCCGTTTCAGGACCGGAAACAGGCGGGAAACCCACCTTAGGGACGTCGTAAATTTCGCCCAAGCCCAAGCGCCCATTAAAATGCCCAAGCGAACCCACTCCAAGATGACCAAACAGAGCACAGGGGAAAAAGCCAGCCCCGTCAGCCCCGAACCCCCGCCCCCAAGGGAAGAGGAGCCACCCAATGCTACCACAGGCTGCACAAAATGACCCGTAAAGCCCACGAATTGTGGGGCCAGGCACGAGCAAACCGGGAGAGCTGCCCCCCCCCATCGCCACATCAATGGGACGAACTGCGAAAAGGCCGATGCGCCTTGCGAGAACCCAAGCGGTAAACAGGGCAATCCCCGCGCCGACCAGCAACAACCGGAACCGAAGGCTGCGCCAGCCCTGAATTTGGCCCCAAAGGCCTACCCCAATGAAAAGAACCCCGAGCCCTGGCACGACATTTCTGGGAAGGCCCTCGCAATCTACCAACAAACTTCTATTGCTGAACCCCCGGGACGTGTACACTCACGGGGGCCAAGGCGGGGTGGACCACCAAAAACAAGGTAGATGATCAGATACAATAACCCCCAATAACAGAGAAGGGGGGACACAAGGGCAGACCCCCCCCCCCCACCAGGCGGAAAACAAAAACAAAAGAAAACCCCCGCAAGAGGACAACGTACCCAGGCGGAACAGAGCCGGCCGCTGTTATTGGTGAAAACTAGCTGTGCAGTACCCTTCCCCTGCCAGTGATGAAAACTACCCCTACCCAGAGACAAACAAAGCAAGAAAAAACCCAGCTGACCCGGAGCGCAGGCGGGAGAGGTACATAATAATTTACACGTGGAAAATATTAGAGGGGCTGGTCCCAAACCTGCACACAGAAATAACATCACATGAGACCAGAAGACATGGCAGGATGTGCAGAATACCCCCGTTGAAAAACAGAGGTGCAACTGGTACTCTGAGAGAGAACTCTATCAACATCAGAGGTCCGAGACTGTTCAACACGCTTCCACTACACATAAGGGGCATAACTGGCCGACCCCTCACAGTGTTCAAGAGAGAACTGGATAAGCACCTTCAAAGGATACCTGATCAACCAGGCTGTGACTCATACGTCAGGCTGCGAGCAGCCGCGTCCAACAGCCTGGTTGATCAGTCCGGCAACCAGGAGGCCTGGTCGACGACCGGACCGCAGGGACGCTAAGCCCCGGAAGCACCTCAAGGTAACCTCAAGGTAACCCCAAGGGTGGCCAAATACCAAGCAGTAAATGGCACAGCGGAGGTAGATCCCGAGGTGACTTGTGGAAGGTGGCCCCAAGCCCCGAGGACATTACTTACAGGACACCTAGGGAAGGAGACCCTAGGCGCATGCAGCCCGAGTACCGTAGAGTATCACTCCTGGCCCACGCACCACCGGAAGGGACAGCTCACACCACAAGGCTCAGAATTGTAACAAAACACTGGAACCAGAGACACAACTGCACCAGACTCCCATCAGCCTAAGAACTGTAGGTTGGGTTGCCGGTGGTTGGGTCTGGGGCTGCCCCTTCCCCCTCCTGGGGAGGAGGGAGGTTGCACAGACAGTGACGCGGTAACGTGATGATGTCATGCTCGTTTGCTAGTTTTCGTTTGGGGAGTTCTGTCCACTTGAGCAGTCTTCAGTCGCAATAGTTTACCAGAATAGGGGTTTGTTTTGGGGCACCTACCTTTCTGGGTGCCTATCCCGGTCGATGGCAGACATAGAATGCTCCCAACAATAAGAGGGGTCTCTATCGGCCATTGCTCCTCGTGCCTCTCTAGCGGAGGCCAGGTTCTGGCTCGTGGTCCCCGGTAGGCAAGAACTCCATGCACTGACTGATGCCAGAAAGTTATACATATCTATTCAGCGTGGATAGCTCTGAGGAGCCAATAGGGCTCCCCCCAGAAAAAGACAATTATACCCTAATAATTGGAGTTATATGTAGGCCATTAAGTACATTATTAATGCCAAGATATTTTCTGAGGGCTCTTTTTCTTTGCCTTTTGAGATCTGAAAGTTAAGACAAAATATATCCAATTAGTTTACTATTCATGAAGGTTTCGAGGTGTCACGGGTAAGACCAAGTTTTTAAGGACAAGGACAAGGGTGTCACCAAGGTGAGACCAAGAAAAAGATATCAGTTTTGAAGTGAATCCCAACAGTAACTATACTGCATCTGAATGATACCTTATTACACCTCTCACCCTCCCAGCCTCTACCCTAATCCATTACAATCTATACAACTTTTCGATCAAATACACTTACTGTAAAGTTCTTTGGAATTTGGTATTACAACCAATATCATCTGTATCTTGGGATGTTTTTTCTTGAGGTATAAAAAATCTTTCTCTGTATCAATTTTATTAATGTCTTGGCACTCCATTTTCTGTTCTACTGGCTCAAAGATAGTCATTCCTCGCTCACGTCCCATTTTCACAAGACTATTAAGAAATAAACTGTAAAAGAAATGAAAATTAGATATGGTTCCTACATTATGACAATCAAGGGAGGGATTTCCAGTTGTTAAAAATGAATAATACATTAATGTACAGAAGAAGCGAGCAAATGTGACAGTTACATTCCTGGAAAAAGGCATGTTATATATATAAAGTGTGCTATATAGATGGAATAGCACACGAGGAAATTCTTGGGTAAATTCTCCCTTATGGCTAAGTTTTTAAAGTACATGCACACTTTACCAAGTTTGAAATTGGGTGAAGGGAGAAAAAGAAAGAAAAAGAAAGAGAAAGAGAAAGAGAAAGAGAAAGAGAGAGAGAGAGAGAGAGAGAGAGAGAGAGAGAGAGAGAGAGAGAGAGAGAGAGAGAGAGAGAGAGAAACAGAAAGAGAGAAAGAGAAAGAGAGAGAAAGAGAATGAGGAGAGAGAAAGAGAGAAAGAGAGAGCGCGAGCGTGCGTACGTACAAGTAATTAAGAAAGTGTAGTTGCATGGTGATAGCTATCCACATGTTATCCTGTCTTCCCAATAGCCTTTGTAATATGATGTTTTGAAATTAACAATGGTTTTGGCATTCACTTTTTTCTCTCATAACTTGTTCCAACCTTCTATAACTGTTTCCAAATGAGAACTTCATATTTTTTTCAACACCTTCCTTAGCTTATATAATAAAGTCCATCTCTGGCTAACTGCCAACAAACTCACCCTCAATATTGACAAAACTTTCTATATTTTGTTTGGTAATAAATCCTCAAATCAAATAAATCTCAGGATAAACAATACCCAAATTTGTAACAAAGTAGATGGCAAATTCCTAAGCATTCTCATTGACCACAAGCTGAATTTCCAGGGACACATTCTAAATATAGCAAAAAACCAGCGTTGAATGTAATGAAACGCCATTTTCTGGGTGAGCCCCGGAGGCTCCCTGGAGCTTATCGGGCTAATGTATGTTATGTTAGACCGGGACATTAGCTAAGGAGTTCAGACCTACCAGGGACCAGCGCCAGAACCTGGCCCCTTCAGAGAGGTTTCAGGGAGCAATGGCCCTGGAAAACCCCATATGGTTGGGGGTTTTCCGTATCTGCCATCGACCGGGGTTAGGCACCCAGAAAGGTAGGCGTAACAAAACAAACCCCACATGGTAAGAAACTACAACAAAAACCGAACAGAGAGGTAGAAAACTCCCTACAATCCCAAGGAAACAAGCAAACAAGCAAACATCACACTTTACTGCCGCGCCGATCGTCCGCGCAGCCCTCCCCACCCCGGGAGGGGGAGGGGGGAGCCCCGGACCTACCGCGCCGGCTGCCAAGCTCCAGTTCGGAAGCTAAGCTTCAACCAACGCGAAAAAACCGCCGACCGGTGGGAGGGAGGGTTTCCAGGGAGCCTCCGGGGCTCACCCAGAAAATGGCGTTTCATTACATTCAACGCTGGTTTTCTGTGGGGAGCCCCTACGGCTCCCTGGAGCTTCATACCCAAAGAGAAGGAAAAGAAAGGGCTAACCCGGGAGGCGGCCGCCACAAACTCTGCAACGCAAAGCCAAGACAACCGGTCGCAAACCTGTGACCCAAGGCAACAAGAACGCCCAAGAACAGACGCACACATGGATGGGCGGCCAAAAACCTGTGCGACCCACAATTCCCTGCGCCCGAAATGAGCCCGAGACGTCACCAACACAGCAGCAATTGCTGCAAACGTCTGAACAGCACGGGCGCAAAGACAGACCGCAGGAAGAAGGAAAACACTGCGGACGACCTGGGAGACCCGATCCCTGAAAACAGGGAACGAAGGAACCGGATCAACCACAGCGCATCCCCAGGCACGGTACGCTGGCAACAGCAAAAAGCACAACTGGACAACACAGGACGCACCCCCCGGCCAAACCAAACAAGTACCAATACCCCAAGAACCCCTCCGGAAAGCAGCCGTCTCGACCGTCGCCAGGACAGAGAAAGGCTGCACACCAATAAAGCTACCACCAGTACCAAAGAGGAGGAAACTGAAACCGAAGGGGCTACCACAAACTGAGGGGAAGAGAAGGCACCCTGAACAAGGACCAGGATGGCTCAGGCGACTCATGAGCAGGCCGGAGGGGAAACAAAACGCGAGAAAACGTAATAAACGTCATACAGTCTCCAAGACGAAGCTCGCAGGTGGGACACCGTCAACAAAGCCACCTGAACACCATAGAGATGGCGATACCTGCGTCAAAATACCAGACGCGAAGAGCCAAAGAGAGGGCCGAACCAGTCACGGACAGGACCGATTCGGCCTGCTGAAAGAGGCGAAGCCTCAGGAAAAACGCCCCGGGTACGGACACCTATCAAGCAGCGTCTGAAAAGAAGGCCGGGCCGGCCACCGTGGAACCATAAGGACTGTTCTCGTGGGAATGGGCTGCAACCGAGCCAGAACCCGAAGCAACAGCTGGACCGGGAGAAGAGGTACAGGTACCCCCCACCTCGACCAGGCCTGCCGAAAGCCTCCACCGGGAAGTCCTCGCAGGTGGGAAGGGCGCCACAAAACGGGCGACGCCTAGACCACGCCGACCCGAAGACGTCCATGGCCAGGAGTCGATAAGCCCAACAGAGCCAACAAAACGAATCGGCGACGACTGGCCAACCCACGAAGAGGAATGAACCGAGACAGCTGTCCACCAGGACGCAGGACACACCCCGGACACGAACCACACGGTTAACCAAACCCCCTGTGGTTCCGGCAAGAACCACCAGAGAACAGTCCAAACAGAGCTGAATGGTAGAGTACCTAGTGACCCAAACCCTCCGAAGCGCAAACCAGACAGCCAGGAACACCTGAACCGGGCTGTGAGCCTGAACAGCCAAAGGCGGGACCACAGCCACAGTAACACTTCTGGAGGGAAGACAATGAGGGGCCCAAGAGCCTGAAACAAGGCCCAGGTCCGAACCCGGGACGGAAACAGAAGGTAAAACCTCCAGATCACCAGGAAACCAAACCCAGCGATCTGGAAAGAACCAACCCCTGGCGAGCAGACAAGCGGACTGACTGGGAGCCCACTCCAGCCAGTCGTCGAGGTAGGCCAGACACCGAATCTCAGACGCAGACAGGGCACTAAGATCCGGTAAAGATGCAAAGAGTATACAAAGTGCCCTTCACAAAATAGGGAATGCAATAAAAACAGCAAACCTGAAGCCCCACCACCAAAGCATTGTATGACAATCATATTAAGACATTATGACATATGACAATCATTATATGACAATATGACAATTATAATCAAAGCATTATATGACAAAGTGCTGGGAAGAAAGGACACCACGAGAGTAGCTCTCATCCTGTAACTACACTTAGGTAAGTACACATAGGTAATTACCAACCGTGCTAGCCCCAGAAAAACTGGAGAGGAACGTGCCAAGAAGTGACCTGGAGGTCCAGGTCCACCATCCATGCACCCGGCCCTAACAGAATCCGAACAGGAGACAACAGTCCTCCGAGCAGGGCAGAGGATCCAGGGCGCAGACGGAAGTAGTCCAGAAGAACTGCAGACTGGAAAAGCTCAGGACTGCAAAGAGCAGACGGGAAAAGCCCATGACTGCAAAGAGCAGACGGGAAGCCCAGAAGGATGGGGCGGATCGACCACGCCCCACGCACCCACGAAGAGGAAAAGACGAAGCGCAGGGAAGAAGCCCACCCCGCCAGCGCTGAACCCCCCCCAAGGGGGAGAAGCCGTCCTCCGACGCCAGCAGAGGCCGGAAGACAACCCAAAGCGCCCACCAACAGCGGGACCAAGCGAGAGGCAACAGAGCAAGCTGCTCCCCCAGCGCCCAGTCAACAGAGAAGGGAACAGAACCCCTTCAGAAAGAAAAAGTACACTACCGAAGTCATGAGGAGAGACTACGGGAATGAAACCACACTTCGCTGGAAGAGGAAGTGAGGGGAGACCTGATCACCACATACAAGATACCCAAGGGAATCGACAGGTTTGAGAAGGACAGGCTATGTAACACAAGGGGCACACGCACTAGGGGACACAGGTGGAAACTGAGTACCCAAAAGAGCCACAGATAGAATCAGTTTTTTTTTTTTTTTTTTTTTTTTTTTTTTTTTTTTTTTTTTTTTTTGGTGTCAGAATGGGAACGGGAAAGCACGAAGAAGTAATGTGGCGACTCCTCACACAAGTAACGAGGCTGACCCCCATACAATGTCACATGTAGACATGACAGAGCCCAAGAGGCACAGGAACCGATACACCTGTTGACGGACGGTTGAGAGGCAGGACCAAGGAGCCAGAGCTCAACCCCCACAAGCACAACTAGGTGAGGACATATATTGTAAAAGCACAAGCCGCCGACTAGTGGCAAAGAGCACTACGCCGGCCAGGCAAAGAAGGCACAAAACTGCATCTAAAGGCCCACCTCGACAGCAAAACCACAAAGTCCCAGCACAACCACAACATGTGCCAAGACCCAAAAAGCTCAGTCTGCAAGCCAGGAAGACCCCGGAACCCCAAAAGGCAGAACCGGGTCACACGAGGAAACAAAGTCCCCTGAACCCACAAAAGGGGGCCCAAGAGGAAGAAACCTCCAGAACGAAACCAAGGAACCCAAAGGAACCCAGAATCGAACCAGGGGGAGCCCAAACCACCACATTTGCCGGCGGAGAACACCACTAAAAGGCAAAGCACAGACCCCAGCAGAACGCCCTGGGAAAACGGTCCCAACAGACCGAAAACCGAGGGGCAAGGTGTGGGAGCAAGCATACCAGCCAGGGGCACTGAGCCTAAACCCAGAGGCTCAGACCCAAAATCAACACCCAAACGTTCCCAGAGGAACAGGCAACGGCAAGAAAACACCAGAAAAACAAAGAAACGACAACAGGAGAACAAAAACCCTGCAAATTTTTTGAAAACCCACCAGAGACGCTCGCTCGCACACCCAGACGCATGTAAACAAACCGCAACGCCGCCCTGGTGGCCACGCCGGGAAACCGGCAGACGAAAATGGCCGCCAGCAGGGGCTGTGACTGACGCTTAATACACAAAAACACGCCAGCAAATGTGGGAAGCTAGCAGACTGGAAGGGCGAAAAACGACGCCCAACAGCAGAAAAACCCCTGAAGGGGCAAAACCGCCCCAGAACTGCTAGCAGGCAACCCCCACAGCCCCGGGAACCAACAACAGAGGCCCCGGGGCAGAGCCGTCCTCCAAGCCCTCCGCCCGTAAAGAAAAGCAAGAGCCCATGGGAAAGGCAACAAGAAAGGGCCGCTGGTAAGACCCAGAAGCCTTGGCAGGAGGCACAGGCTCAAACCTCCGTCCCCAACCCGAACGGGGCATCCCCCGAAAACCGCCCGAGTCTCTGCCGCAACTGAACCCCGCCCCGACCCCGAAACCCGCAGACGGTCCGGAGCCGGGAACATGGAGAGAAAGGGGCGAGCAGCACCTAACCAAACGGGGCGGCCACGGGGCATTCGAGTGGGAAACCAACCTAGCATGTTGCAGCAACCTAACCTAGCTTGCAACATGGATGCCGCCTGTACTCTGAACAGTAATAACATCAGGAGAGTACTGGAGAACAAGCAGAGAATCACTCGCAAGACTCCGGGTCAAGGTGTCAGTGACCCAACAGGCAGCATGACGGAGGTAAAAATGGCGACTGTCACCCGGAGACAAGGGAACAGCAACCAACGATCCCGTGCAAGACGGGTTGGAACCCGGAAGACACATTCAATGGTCCCCCGAGCCCAGACAGGGGTTTCCAGGGCCCGTAGGGTAACAACTACGGGAAGCCCGGGCAAGGTGTTGCTAACCGGTTAAGAAACCCAAACATAACAAGAGGGTAGATTATAGCACTGAAAACCCCTGAGACGTGTACAAGCACGGGGGCCTAGCAGAGGGCCGCCAAACACTACCAGTGGAACTATAACCACCTTAGGCAGACCCCCACCAGGCAAGAAAATGAAAAACAAAAGAAAAACCCCGCAAAAGTACACCGTCTCCAGAGGCAACAGAAACCGGCCGCCGCATAGGTGGCAGGCTGCGCAACACCTTGACGCCCGAACCAGCACAATACCAATCCCTACCCAGGGCCAAACAAGGGCCCCAAGCCCCAGCTGGCCCCAAGGGCGAGGCAAATGCCGAGCAGCAAGAACCTCTACGGGAATGGTTCCCGAACGCCCCAGGGAAGATAACCCTGTTACGCAAGGGCAGTACTCACAGGGCGCTTAGGGAAGTCAGCCACTAAGCACATGCAGCCCCGGCACTGATGAAGTACTCCTGGCCACCGCACACCACAACACACGGCAGTGAACGCCACACAAGGCAAACACCGCCAAGGAAACTGAGGCCAGAGAAGCGTCAATCCCGGTTGACATTAGCGAACGAACTGAAGCTTGGCAGCCGGCGCGGTAGGTCCGGGGCTCCCCCCTCCCCCTCCCGGGGTGGGGAGGGCTGCGCGGACGATCGGCGCGGCAGTAAAGTGTGATGTTTGCTTGTTTGCTTGTTTCCTTGGGATTGTAGGGAGTTTTCTACCTCTCTGTTCGGTTTTTGTTGTAGTTTCTTACCATGTGGGGTTTGTTTTGTTACGCCTACCTTTCTGGGTGCCTAACCCCGGTCGATGGCAGATACGGAAAACCCCCAACCATATGGGGTTTTCCAGGGCCATTGCTCCCTGAAACCTCTCTGAAGGGGCCAGGTTCTGGCGCTGGTCCCTGGTAGGTCTGAACTCCTTAGCTAATGTCCCGGTCTAACATAACATACATTAGCCCGATAAGCTCCAGGGAGCCGTAGGGGCTCCCCACAGAAAAAGTTTCAAAAACTGTTGGCATTCTTTCTAAGATCAGATATTATGTACCTCGCCCTGCCCTGGTGACACACTATTGCTCTCTCGTCTATCCTTATGTCAACTATGGTATTTGTGCTTGGGGTTCTACTACCCAAAATCATTAAGTCCTCTAATTACTAACACAAAGCTGCTATTAGGACTATATCTAACTCTGGCCCCAGACATCACTTGGTACCCTTACTCAAATCTCTGAATATGTTAGATATTAAGTCACTGCATATCCTTTCATGTGTATTTTATACATATATAAAATGCTGAACTGTAATGTCAATCCTGACCTTAAAATCTTCCTAGAAGGTTTAACAGATCCCATGAGCACCACACCAGAAACAAATACCTATTTGATATTCCAAGAGTACGGCTTAATCAAACTAGAAATGCTTTACAAATCAAGGGACCCAGAATGTGGAATGACCTTCCCAATCATGTTAAAGATTGTACCTCTCCCAACCAGTTTAAGATAAAAAGTAAGTACTACCTAATTAACTCTATGTAACCTACCTCACCCCCAAATTGTCAACCCATGTCTACTATTTTAAACAATGCTTTTGTTGACCAAATTGTATTTTTGCTATTTTTTCTGCCTTGTTCCCCCTTTCCTTTTTTTTTATTTTTTTATTTTCTCAACACAATTTATACTTTAATCTCAATTAGTATGTATTAAGTTTTAGTTTTAGTGTTTTTCCTGCCCAAAACGCTTTGCGTAATAGTGGCTTTAGGCATTGTATGTACTAGCTCTATCTATAAATCCATCAACATTTTGTATCTCACCTTGTATGTATGTACTTTACCTGAATAAATATTTGTATTTGTATATCTATGACATATTGTTCTTGAAGTTGCAGTTTCATAAAGTCCTCGTCTATTTTGTCAATTTCTGTTACTATTTTATAAATAGTGATCACAAAGCCTCTTTTTCCCTATCTTCCAGCCTTGGCATATTTAATGCCTCTAGTCCCTTCTCACAGATCATGTCCTTAACTTCTGAGAGCCATTTAGTAGAATGTCTTTGCACCCTTTCTAATATATTTAAGCAAGACGAGATATGGGCACCACACCACCGCTGCATACTGTATTTCAATTTTGGTCTCACAAAATGCATACATTTTCTTTAATGTTTCTCTATCCATATATTTAACCATTGCACTGCGCAATGCACCTGTAGGCACTCGACAGGTGGTGTGTAACGTGCCTCAAGGATCATATAGGTATAGCATACCATTCAAAACTGGCACGCAGTGATGCGAGTACAAAATGGATGCCTGAGGGCCACAGTGATCATCCGCTATTTTGACAAAAAAATCCCAGCATGCCCCAGGGCCGTGGGGAGCCTCAGTTTCAAGGAAGCAATCATGTCTGAAGTGTCGTCTATGAGCTCCCGCTCCACGGTCAGTCGCAGTCATGGAAAACGACATTCTGAGGAGGAAATATGCCACATAATGTATGATGATCGTGCCATGGATGATGATTTAGACTACGATTCAGAAAAAGACCTTACACAGAGGTCTGACACGAGTAAGGGAGAGACTGAGGTGGAGGATGTCGCGAGTGTGTACAGAACACACGCCTCGTCCAACCGGCCTCGTCGCCCTGGGTCAACATCGCTAGAGTCACCACCACCATGTGTATCCTCTGATGCAAGTTTATTCAGTGACAGTACTTGTGATGAATCATTCTCAGGCTTCAGTGACATAGGCTCCGATACAAGTACAGGGTAGTGCTAATGACCCGAGTACAAGCAGTGAGGGTGTTACTAGGCGGGGTTTTGCTGTGCCAGCAACACGCCGAGGCAAACGGCAGTAAGTCACGCGACCAGAGGACAATGACGACAGTGTTCCCTCGACATCCGGTGTTCGGGGTAGGCCTACACTATGCAGAACAGCCTCATCTCCTGGCATACCTATACGCAGCTCTAGCACAAGACGACGGAGCCGTGTTTTTGGTGCTCGTGGTAGTGTTAGCCGTGGTGTTGGCGCCAAAACCAAACCCCTGAGTGTACTTGTGTGGGAGGATTGTGAGAGATTTGTCCCACAAATACTGTACCAACTTTTGATGGTACCGATGTTGGTGTGACACCATTATTCCCATATACAGGTGATATGGCTGAAATCGACTATTTCCTGGCTTATTTTGATAGTGAATTCAGAACTATCTTGTGGCAGAGACGAACAGACATGCTCACAGCCTCATAGACACCGACATTTAATCTGCCTTTTGCATGGCACAATGGAAGGACACCACAAGTGTCTGGGGGCCTCGTAGCCTGGTGGATAGCGCGCAGGATTCGTAATTCTGTGGCGCGGGTTCGATTCCCGCATGAGGCAGAAACAAATGGGCAAAGTTTATTCACCCTGAATGCCCCTGTTACCTAGCAGTAAATAGGTACCTGGGAGTTAGTCAGCTGTCATGGGCTGCTTCCTGGGGTGTGTGTGTGTGTGTGTGTGTGTGTGGTGTGAAAAAAAAGAAAAAAAGAAAAAAAAAAAAAAAAAAAAAAAAAAAAAAAAAAAAAAAAAAAAAAAATAGTAGTTAGTAAACAGTTGATTGACAGTTGAGAGGCGGGCCGAAAGAGCAAAGCTCAACCCCCGTAAAAACACAACTAGTAAACACAAGTGAGGAAATGTGCGGGTTTCTCGCGCTGAGCATGATGGTGAAACACACTGAGAAACACGTCATCCAGGATTATTGGAACAAAGACAGCCTTGTTCCATCCCCCTCGTTTATTGGATGGAACTCCATCCAATAAACGGAGGATGGAACGAGGATGGAACTCTGAATTCGAGTTCCATCCTCGAATTCAGCATTTATTTATGCTGAATTCCATCTGGCATGTGTTGCTCCACTCACTCATTTTGTCTAGGTTAATTTTAGAGCTCAAAACAGTCAAAACTGACTTTTCCAAGGTAAGGTAATTATCAGGAGAAAGTGCTAAACCATTAAAACTATATAGCCCTTAGAAGGGATCAGGATAAGGATTTGGGAGAGGATGGAGGGAAGGAATGGTGGGCAATCACTTGGATGGTTGGGATTGAATGTCCACCTGGGCCACCTAGAGGGGCCTCGTAGCCTGGTGGATAGCGCCTCGTAGCCTGGTGGATAGCGTGCAGGACTCGTAATTCTGTGGCGCGGGTTCGATTCCCGCACGAGGCAGAAACAAATGGGCAAAGTTTCTTTCACCCTGAATGCCCCTGTTACCTAGCAGTAAATAGGTACCTGGGTGTTAGTCAGCTGTCACGGGCTGCTTCCTGGGGGTGGAGGCCTGGTCAAGGACCGGGCCGCGGGGACACTAAAAAGCCCCGAAATCATCTCAAGATAACCTCAAGATAACCTGCAAGTGAGACCGTCTACTGTCCAAGAAGTTGGGCCCGACTATCCCCAGCAATTTTGCATCATCTGCAAACGTATTCGTGTAACTACTGTATTCCCTCTGGTACATCATTTACATAGATAATAAATACCAGTGCAAAGAATGCAAAAACTGATCCTTGATGTACGCTGCTTATGACATTTCTCCATTCAGATAGAGTGCCTCTTAACTACTTAACTATACAAAATGCTATAATTACATGATCTGTAAATGTATGCTGCCACATGCTTACCATAATTGTTAACTTTTTTGTGTCACAAACAAACAAACAAACAAAGCTTCAAGCACAGTCAAAGAACCTTTGATAAATCTAAGACATCCACACTATTGGTGATAACTAGTAATTCAAATAATACAATTTTGAAAATCAGCATAAATAGTGCATTAAAAACTTACGTCAATGATCTCTCTTCAACATATCTTGCACTGTAGTTAACAACAGCCCAACATTCCAAGCTGGCACTTGAAAAGAATGTTCTATTTCGGGCATCCCAGACACCCTTTTCAGGTATCAGCTCGGTATTCATCTGTAGTTTAGGGGCAGGCAAAACGCGTCCATCCAAACTTACTGGCTGAAAGACATTTTAAAAGTTTTGGTGTTTCAAATGTAAAAAATTGTTAGGTGAAAAAGATTTCAGCAAATATTTAATAAAACTTCAACTATTGGTAGCTATTTTTGCAATTTTGCAATCGAGAAAAGCATCCCTGGTTCCCTACGTCAGCATACCACAAAATTTAAAGAATATTTTGAAGTATGTTCAACTCTATGCAAACTGTGGTTGAAAAACCACTTTAAATACTGGAATTAATTTTTTTATGATGTATTACAAAACTTGATGTTTGATATATTTACAGAATATAAACTTCATATCATAAAAAAATTATTAAACAATAAAATTCCTAGACACACATTTGGGTATCTTACCTTACTCCTGATGCCTCTGGTCAACTAGCAGTAAAGAGGTATCTGAGAATCAAGTCTGTTGTTCAATTGCAGCATGAGCAATGGCCTGGCTAAGGAAGCCATGATATGCCAAACCATTAAAATGCCTACCCACAAAACTTGCGCACACCAACACATCAATTTAAAAATACCGCCAGAAAAATCATCAGGACTAATGGAAGGACCTTTCCCCAAGTCATTGACTTCCTGTTTAGTTAATGGACAACAAAATCCCTGCAGCTTTCTTCAGTAACCAGAATGATATCTAGTTTGGCACAACTTATTTTGTTACTTCCAGTTCCTCCAGTTATCTTCTTACCTCTTCTACACTAACTTCAATTCTGTCATTTACAGTCTCTGTGGTGTAGTGGTAAGACACTCGCCTGGCGTTCCGCGAGCGCTATGTCATGGGTTCGTATCCTGGCCGGGGAGGATTTACTGGGCGCAAATCCTTAACTGTAGCCTCTGTTTAACGCAACAGTAAAATGTGTACTTGGATGAAAACACGATTCTTCGCGGCAGGGGATCGTATTCCAGGGACCATAGGATTAAGGACTTGCCCGAAAATGCTACGCGTACTAGTGGCTGTACAAGAATGTAACAACTCTTGTATATATCTCAAAAAAAAAAAAAAAAAAAATGTGTTGTTCCTGCAACTCTTCCTTCTATTTAGATAGTACTTTTGGTAACTATGTGGACCACCATCTTGAGGTTATCTTGAGATGATTTCGGGGCTTTTTAGTGTCCCCGCGGCCTGGTCCTCGACCAGGCCTCCACCCCCAGGAAGCTGCCCGTGACAGCTGACTAACACCCAGGTACCTATTTTACTGCTAGGTAACAGGGGCATTCAGGGTGAAAGAAACTTTGCCCATTTGTTTCTGCCTCGTGCGGGAATCGAACCCGCGCCACAGAATTACGAGTCCTGTGCGCTATCCACCAGGCTACGAGGCCCCTTCATACATACATACATTGACATAATGGACATTTAGATTGCAGAATTTGGTACTCTTCACCTTATGAAGTCCAGAAAAATAAAGCTAAAACCAAACTTATATATTCCTAGGTCTAGAATAGCACATATATTCAATATTAGGCCCCTCATAGCATGCATTAGGCCCAGGATGGTTAGGTTAGGTTTTATTAGCAATACAAAACCTATTCCAGTTTGCCCAAATTCAATAAAACCAAATTCTACTTTTGTAATTGTCCATTACATCAATATATGTCCAATGGTCTACATCATTACTGCAAGTATCATGTAAACAAAGGGATGGGCTGTACTTCTGGTCATCTGTTGTCATCCTCTACTTGGATACCAATCTGGTTCTGGTTTGAAGACCTCCTGGAACCTCTTCTCGAGTACCTCACACTACTTCTTTTAACCAATATAGGTACTTTACAGGTACTTCTTAACTAATACAGGTATACAAGCCTATACAAGTCATCAATCCAATTTCATGCTACTGTATATGTTTTGCCAATACAAGTCATCTTGAGGTTATCTTGAGATGATTTTGGGGCTTTTTAGTGTCCCTGCAGCCCAGTCCTCGACCAGGCCTCCACCCCCAGGAAGCAGCCTGTGACAGCTGACTAACACCCAGGTACCTATTTTACTGCTAGGTAACAGGGGCATAGGGTGAAAGAAACTCTGCCCATTGTTTCTCGCCGGCGCCTGGGATCGAACTCGGGTCCACAGGATCACAAGTCCAGTGTGCTGTCTGCTCGGCCGACCGGCTCCCCATGGTTTTCAATTAGTCATACCACTAATTGAAAACAATTTTTGTTATAGCTACACACACCTGTTCAGTCCAGCTACAGATATGTATAAACAAGTTATAAGTAAAGTTACTCAATCTAAATCTACTCATTGATTATAACCCATTACTTGCCAGAATAAGAGTGGAATGTTAATATAATGCATCTGATGCTGTACCTCATGCATTAAACTTTCACCCGGAAAATTACAATCTATATTCCAGCAATATTTCTTGATGATTATCAGTAGGATATTGAGCGCCTCGGACCTTCGATGTTCAAAGTATTTTCAAAATGTGCTGTGCAAGTAATCCAATTGATTTTCAACAGCACCGAATCCACATTGATTTTACTGGACCATTTCCATTTACCCATCCATGAGTTGGACATACATCACATACTATAACCCAGTTCACTGTAATCACTGCCTTAGTGTAAAGATGGCTGAGACCGTACTGTATATACATGTGCAGTCAGGTGATTAAATTACCTCTTATCCCTCTTAGATCAATTTGTATAGCTGTGAAAATGTTAAATGGCAGTAGATATGTCATTAGGAAAATTCTAAAAAAAAGTCAACCTATTTGGCAAAGAGTCTTCTCAAAGGAAACAAGGCATACAATATATGATGTAGATATGGATAAGGAGATTTATAATTCAAACTTACCTGATCTGATATGGAAAACTGTAGAGCTCTCATCATGGGGTCTGACGAGAAGTTCTGATTGCGAACAATATCCTTGACGGTCTTAAGCCTCTGCACAGGCAATTTGGCAGTACTACGAATAAACTGTGATGTCTCTTGGTCACTGAGCTTCTTTGCTACCTTTTGTCCTTTTGCAATCTTGCAACACTGAAATAATCCTCACATGAAAAATGGCAGTGAACCCATTAAAGATCATGCAAAACTTAAAACATCAAGTCTTGTTTATTTGTACCAGTTGTCGTAAATTGTGCACATATTTAGTGTGACCAGAAACTATCACTATCAGAGTTTGATGCTATCAAAAAGATTGGAGAAAGGACACTTCTACACTAGTAAAACTCATTATATAAAGAAGAGAAGGTAAAAGGAAAAGAGGGAGAGGAAATGGTGTTGGAGGAAACAAGAAGCGCGACCAGGGGCATCTAAATCATTTAACCGAGCAAGAAAGTGAGCCTCGTCACACTGACAAGGTAAGAGACCGAGGCAATGTGTATGACTAGACCAACACCCAAATGCCACCCTCTGCAATGGGATTAGATCAAAGGGAGAATCTATCCCAAAGGAGGAAACTAATCAGCCCAGTAGAAAGGAGTACTATAAATATTTGGTACACAAATGCCAAAAGTGACATAATTGAGGATACAATATTCCTATGATGATATCAGGTAGTAAGAAAAGCAGGGATAAATAGGAGGAGGAGGAGTAGCCCTACTGACACAACAATACCGGAGCTTCAAGGAGACAGATTTTGGAGGTAATCAACCAGTAGGATTTCATACTTATGATAATTGAGGACCATGAAGATAGTGACAAGTGTTAAAAACTGAACTATAGGAAGGCCAGGGAAGGAATATGATAAATGCAACAAAACATGCCTGAAGACAAAATAAAAGGCAGTCACAGTGTCAGAGCCCGAACAAGGATCCTAATACTTGGGGATATTCCACTACTGTGTATATTAATTTATTCATTATATATATATATATATATATGTCGTACCTAGTAGCCAGAACGCACTTCTCTGCCTACTATGCAAGGCCCGATTTGCCTAATAAGCCAAGTTTTCCTGAATTAATAAATTTTCTCTAATTTTTTTCTTATGAAATGATAAAGCTACCCATTTCATTATGTATGAGGTCAATTTTTTTTAATTGGAATTAAAATTAACGTAGATATATGACCGAACCTATCCAACCCTACCTAACCTAACCTATCTTTATAGGTTAGGTTAGGTTAGGTAGCCGAAAAAGTTAGGTTAGGTTAGGTTAGGTAGGTTAGGTAGTCGAAAAACAATTATTTCATGAAAACTTGGCTTATTAGGCAAATCGGGCCTTGTATAGCAGGCTGAGAAGTGCGTTCTGGCTACTAGGTACGATATATATATATATATATATATATATATATATATATATATATATATATATATATATATATATATATATATATATATATATATATATATATATATATATATATATATATATATATATATATATATAATATATATATATATATATATATATATAATATATATATATATATATATATATATATATATATATATATATATATATATATATCGTACCTAGTAGCCAGAACTCACTTCTCAGCCTACTATGCAAGGCCTGATTTGCCTAATAAGCCTAGTTTTCATGAATTAATGTTTTTTCGACTACCTAACCTACCTAACCTAACCTAACCTAACGTTTTCGGCTACCTAACCTAACCTAACCTATAAAGATAGGTTAGGTTAGGTTAGGTAGGGTTGGTTAGGTTCGGTCATATATCTACGTTAACTTTAACTCCAATAAAAAAAAATTGACCTCATACATAATGAAATGGGTAGCTTTATCATTTCATAAGAAAAAAATTAGAGAAAATTTATTAATTCAGTAAAACTTGGCTTATTAGGCAAATCGGGCCTTGCATAGTAGGCTGAGAAGTGAGTTCTGGCTACTAGGTACGACATATATATATATATATATATGTCGTACCTAGTAGCCAGAACGCACTTCTCAGCCTACTATACAAGGCCCGATTTGCCTATATATATATATATACACAACTGATTAGAACTTGTAAGTTCTAATCAGTTGTGTATTTGTGAAGTCTTTGAAAATGTAATAAGTTTTACGAAACGCGCCCGTGTCGCGTCAGACTAGAAATAAAAATGAATTTTGGAGAAGTGATTTTTGATTTACCTCCAACAGTGAAGCGTAATGTACGAAAGATTGAGAAAATTCGTGTGAGAATTATTAATCTTACTTTTTCGGTCATATTTAATAATATATGTCTACAGGAAAGACTGCTACCAAAATATACTAATATATATATTATATATATATATATATATATATATATATATATATATATATATATATATATATATATATATATATATATATATATATATATATATATATATATATATATATAATATATATATATATATATATGCAAACAAGCCTGAACAGTCTCCAGGCATATATGCCACCGAAAATATTATATATATATATATATTTATTTATTCTCACTTATCTTTAATCCACTACATAATACCTGCACTGATCATTATTTATATTACTTCGATGGTGTGCAAAAAATATTATATATGTATGCATTTGCATTAAAAAAGGAAAAGAAAAAAATGGCTTTTCTAGTATGGTAAAGAGGAAAGGGAGTTGGGTGGAAGAGCCACTGTATGTTAACAAGAGTGAGTTTGCAGACTCAAGTTAGTTTTTTCTTTGGCTGATTTATGTACATATAATTGACAAAAGCAGTGAGTACTGTGCTCCTGGTTCAGCTCAAAGGAACTGTCTTGAAATACCGTAGTCATAATACAAAAAACTTACTTCAATTGGTATAAAGATATTTCTGTGTATTGGTCCAACTTTCAAGCAATTGAGATGTGGATACCTCAGTGGTTTTCCATAAGTGTCCAATAAATACTTTTCCACTGTACACTGTTCAGTTCTGCCTTCACCTACATCCCGTGGAAAAGTTTGACGCGCTGCCCCAAGCTCTCCCACATCTATGACTGTGTATGTTCGAGGAATCTGAGTGTGAGTCGCTTGAACCTGGAATAATTCAGGATTAGTCATCATCAATCCCTTGATTCCTAACTTTGAAGGGTAGGGAGACATTTGCATAATAAGCTGGGAGAGCAGTATGGATAAACCAGCATCACTGCATCGTACACTCATCTTGTCAAGTACAGATATACAGCATCACATTTACTCGTACATGTTTACATCAAGCCGCCTTCCTCCAACATATTTAGTCATTTGTTCCTAACCACACACACACACTTCACACTTTTCATGCATATTCAGGGTCACGCACACACACACATTTTACATACATTAATTAGTTTCAGTTATCTCTATGAATTATTGCCTCGAACTTGGAAACTATTACTCAGTAACTTAAACCACAATTAAAAAATCACTGCTTAACCCATTCACAAGAAAAATAAGTTTTATTTGGCAACACCAGTAGGACTGTCTCTTTAAACTGACCTTTAAACTGACAATGAATGTGATAAAATTACTACAGGCGATTGTGACCAGTTATGTTTTGCTTACACAACTGCAGTACAAGACAGTTATTATCCCCATACACTATTTAAGAAAACCTAAAAACTTGAGACATGTGATAAAAAATGCAATTCAGAATACATTACTGTACATTCACATTCAAGGAAAATAATTTATACTCAAAAATAGTAAAATGGCTTTTCTAAAAAAAAACACTAACTAAAAATATCAATACATCAATATGACTACTAGATAATTTTTTGACACTCAACTAATTCCTTAATTAATCCCTTTGTTCCCCTAATCCCTCCCACGAGGACCAAACATTTGGTTCCCAGGTAATAAGTGACGAACAGTACGGTGTCGTGTGACACTTGCTGATCTTCACGCAAAGTTTATAGGCCTTGCATTTTTTTTTTTATCTCCATTCATAGTATTTACATTTTTGAGCAACTTACTTTCATTTTCCTTAATGCTCTCTGAAGTGCATCCTTCTTATCAGGTCGTAATGGTTTCTCGAAGTCCTTATCATTAAACTTCAAGGCTTCCTTCATAAAATCCAAGACACTTTGTTCCTTATAAAAAGCTGTATGTACAACTGGAAAAAAAATTTATAATTTAAATAACATTTAAATGTACAAAATAAATGAGAAAATTATATCTGCTATATAGTAGTCAAAATGAGATATTCCTATCTTGTCCTATAGTTACTTGTTAAACTTACATAGAACAGGTTATACAAGTTGAGAGTACCACCAACTGTCAGACACTAGTCAGGACACAAGCACAATCAATTAAGTTTTAGTCTTTAATGTTTTTCCTGCCCGAAACTCTTTGCGTAATAGTGGCTTTAGGCATTGTATGTACTAGCTCTATCTATAAATCTATCAATTTTTGTATAACCTCTTGTATGTATGTACTTTACCTGAATAAACATTTATTTATTTTATTTAATCGTGCCCCTACAGGTGCCATAGATGTTAACACCAAGTAAAACACCCAGCACTCGGTGCCATTTTAATGCATGGGCACACCGACCAGCTGCCCAGGGGCCTCATGATTCCTAGAGCCCCATACTGCCATACTGTTCATAAGAGATCTTGTGGAAGAGTCGATAATTACTTGACCTCTCTCTGGAAAGGCCCAAGATTCAAATCTCCTTTTCAAATTATGTATCTTTATCATTTATCAATTCTGATTGAAATTACCTACTTAAAATTATCTGCTAGATTAAGGACCTGCCCGAAATGCTGTGCATACTAGTGGCTTTACAAGAATGTAAATACTGTACTATCCAATGTATTCTCATAAACCCAATGTACCTTCTTGTATATATATAAATAAATAAATAAATAAATAAATTATATTTATATAAATAATTAGTTCATATCAATTTTGTAATTCTGCATTTTAACAGATGCCCTGGGCCCATCAAATAGGGTAGGGACCCCAGTGCACTGCTTTGCCCAGGGCCTAACAATGCTGTTAAGACAGCACCGCTAAAACACTTGCATAAGAAACAATAATATTCATATTTACCAACATTCAGGCATCAAAACATGCAAAACTAAGCCCCACTCTTTAACTGGCCTCATAAATGAGGGAAATGCAGTGTTTGTTATCTTAAACTCTCACAAAGGACTACTATGACAGCGAAATATGGACATCAATGTACATTCTTTTCAGATGTGTGAGGAAACACGAACTACAGAATGGGGTTAGTCCTTGTTCTCGCATCAGATATCGACAAAATACAAGTCCCAGCTTGGTGTCTTTTGCAGCTGACAAAAAAATTTGCATGAAAATTACTTCTATAGAAGACATTATAAAACTATAAGCTGATAATAATAAAAGTTTTTGATTGGGCAGTAGAAAATATGATGTTTAAGTGATAAATTCCAGGTTCCCCGTATAGTAACCATGAAGACCTAAAACAAAATACAGGGCACAAGTCAGAATCAAATGTGCCCATAGTAGGAAAGCAATGTGATGTCTGATGGCCTAATGTAATGATGTTTGGAAATAATGATGCCTGGCGTCCTACTGTTTAGGGAGTATAACCAAGCAAGTGTAGCGTCAGCTAGGAAAATAATAGGATTTATTACAAGAACTTTCAAATCCAAGGATCCCATCCCAATACTCATATTATTCAAATCACTTATGATGCCTTGCCTCGAGTACTAAATATGTGCTTTTCCCTTCAGAGCAGGAGAGATGACTGAAATAGAGAACATATATGGCACGCATAGACATGATTGTCTCAAAGCTCGCAAAATGTAGTTTCTAGAAAGGAGACAAGAAGTATCAAATAATATATACATGGAAAATGGTGGAGGGCCAGGTCCTAAATTGGCACAGTAAAATAACATACTGGAGTGAACAACATGGAAAGAAATGCAGAACCAAGCCAGTGAAGAGTAAAAGTGCCGAAGGCATAATCAGAGAACATGTGTACAACAGAGGTCTGCGGCTGTTCAATATCCTCCCAACAAGTAAAAGATATATTACAGAAACCTACAAACATTACAATATATACAGAAAATTATTAAATAAATGTATGCATCAATGCAAAGAACTTTTATTGTATTTTACAGAAGAGATGATGGCTAACTAGGGTTTGCCTGGTTTTATTAACAGCTTACTGTACAGCTCTTTAAGGGTTAAAACCCACTATGACCTGACCAAATTACAGTGTCACCACACAGGTTATTATACGAGTGAATAATACAGACAAATCATCACAATAATCTCTACTTTGACTAAATAATACTCCAGGTTAACCCCTTAACTGCACCGCCTCCAAATATGACACCCCCCAGTGCGCAGGAAATAAATTCTCTGGAAAATATGCTTTTGTTTTTTTCAAGTGTCAAAAACCCTTCCCTCAGTATGGGTATGTCAAATTTTTTTCGAAACTGTGCTTACTTTGGTTGCTATGGGGTCCGTAAGTTGGGACGTGACGTCATCATTCCCCGTTTGCCCTGACATATGCTCCCGGGGCCAGTAGGGCGCCCGGGGCGGGGCGCACGAGTTGCCGCGAATATATTTATGTTCGTTTTTTGCGCACAGTTCCAAATACATTTTATTTGTTTTTACGTGCTAATCCTATGTATAATGAACACGTACACTATATTATGGCAGTAAAACATCCGTACTGTCTGAAGACACTATATTATGGCAGTAAAACCTCCGTACTGTCTGAAGACACTGTGTTACGTGCATGACACTTGTGGACACATGTTGCACATATTTACCATGTATCATGCTAATTTATGTATATATACAATCTATTTACACACTATACACTGTCACACACTATATACATTCACCATCAACACATTCAGAACACCGCGAGTGTGAGTAGCCACCCCAGCCAGCCCTTCCTCACTACTCCAACATTGTATTCGCCAACATTGCTCCTCCCATCGTAGTTATTCACACCAATGTTTCATGTTCATGTATGTATATATTTACAACATATGTACACACTATACACTGTCACACACTATAAACATTCACCATCAACACATTCAGAACACCGCGAGTGTGAGCAGCCATACCTAGCCAGCCCTCCCTCACTCCAACATCTTACTCGCCAACATTGCTCTTCCCACCATACTGTTATTATTTTTATTACACTATTTACACATGTTATATATACCTATCTACATGTTTTATTTACCAGAACTATACAAGTAAGCCGGTATTGTGTCCAAACAGTACTGTGGCCACCATACACTGCATGAGAAATCACACAGCAGACATCAGACGACGTCACGATTACGACATCACCTCCCTCACCAAAATAGCTCCTCTCAACATACTCCTGTTGCTGTTATTATATTATTTACATACACACTGTACATACCGATGTACATATGTGTTCCCCATAGCAAACCACGAAGCTAGTATGATGAGCAAAACAAGAGTGGCTGCCACACAGTGAGGCTACCTCAATTCTCTCCCTTCCTCTCTCCCTCACCAAAATTCTCTCCCTTCCTCTCTCCCTCACCAAAATTCCTCCTTCCACAATACTACACACAACGCTAATTATAACCACAATCCTGGTCACTAATTCCTGTAAATGAATAATTGACCACAAGTATATTTTGAAAAGGAATCTATGAAGTCGTTTGAAGATTCCTAGATGGACGAAATAATGCTGTGGTGCTGTGGCTAGCGCTGTGAACATCATGAACAGCATTGAATCACTGATATTTGAACATTATAGCCAGTCATTATCACACTCAGGCTCTTCTATAATACTATCATGGCTAAATAATAAAGTTATATATATATTTTGACATTATTAGGCGATGCTGTGATCACATGCTGAACAGCAGTGCTGTGTGCTCATGCTGCGAGCGCCAGCCTTGGTTGCTCACTCACTACTGAGGCTCTCGCACCCAGAAACGTGGACCACGATTTTTTTTTAAATGGCGTCTGTTTACAAGAGCCCTGAGGAAGTTGATGTGAACCCTATGTAGCTGCGGGAGTTTTGAATGGAACGTGAAAAATACAAATACCCGGAGGCGCGTAGTGCACCCCAGACGTGGGCCTGCAGGCGCGTTGCGCAGTTAAAGGGTTGAAGGAGTATAATGAAACGATGACAAACACTTAAGAAATACTTACCATCAACATTGAGTAAAAGTGATCCATTTTTCCAATGAGCAGGCCTGAGGGAGCCAAAGAATCCCACCACAGCATTCTTTCCACCACCAATGTCATAGGGGGCACCAAATGCATGGTCCATGGAATAAAAGCTATTGCGGCCAACTCTTTCATAACGGATGCTTGGATTATGTTGAAACATTACTTCTAACATCTGAAAAGTATTGTCATGTAGTACAGTACAACATTAATATTATTCATATACCATAATTCACTGCCATGAACCTGAAACGGTAAGCTTGGAGGCAGTCATTTCATCTTGTCCTCACAGTTTGAAGCAAGGTACAGTCAAATCCATCTTTTTCATCACTTAACTTTTTCCTAAATACAGTACTATTCATCCATTTAATTATCTACCTAAAACAACATACTAATTCAAAAATATATTACAAAGGCATATAGATTCAGCTAGCTGTACTTGGCCCTTCTCGTACCTGTATATTTGAATGTAATCATATACAACTTATTTCTTATGAACTATACTTATAATTTGTGTTAAAACCCAAACTATGATCCTTTTATATCTTCAATGCTATATATTTTACCTTGCAGGCAAAACATATAATCAAAATACAATGATCTAATGTATTTGGTATCAATTTTGGATTGTGACTACAGTATTTCCTTCCAAATTGTCCCAAAAGGACAGGTGTTCACTGTAAGGAACAACTTCCCTAACTTGCTTTTCCATCAATTCTTGATTTTTGAGTCACTTGAGCATATATTTGGTTCATTTTAGTCTAACACACTTATACTTCATTTATCTGATGTCTCAATCTGTCCATCCTGTGTTCATTTTCCATGACTAACTTTGCACATTAAAAACATTACAAACATTCTAGTTTTGTGTTAACAAATAAAATATTTCTCAATTTTAGATACTTCATCTCCAACTATTACCTTGTAACAAGTAGGCTACAGTAATTTTATACACACTTAAGAAATTAGCAGATTCCTCCCCTCGTCTTAATCTTTGATAAACATACCTGTTTTAAGTTTTGTACGAGTAAGGTCTATCAATACAGCAATAACAAAAATATATAGTAATTACTTTACATCAGAGATACAGAATAAAATAAAGTACATTTGGCGTATGCATGAGAGTTGGCCAAGAATGATACTATACCTGAAATATAAATTGTGGGACATTTTCTCTTCGTTCTCTTGGGGCCCTGATAGCTTTGAAAATTTCTTGCAAGGATGCCGTATTTACCTTTGTTAAAGTTACAAAGAATTGTCTGTTTCTCTCACCGTCAAACTTAATATTCACCTGTAAGTAAACAAAATATACTTTATAAAACATCAGTCTCATTGGCATTTCTAATTTTGTTTATTTAATTACAACCTAGCAGCTACAATTTGTGTTCTGACCATGTATAAAAGTGGATGATATTGTAGTGTCGAACACAATGATGATTGAGTGTAAGAGCAAAATATACTGGGCACATGAGCCTAAAATAACATACCAAATCCAATTGACACTTTAGAAATCATCAAACTGCAGGGAATGTGAAAGGAAGGTGGGAGGGGATGGGGGAGGGGATGGGAGATGGGAGGGGATGGGGGGGGAGGGGTTGCAGTGGAAGGGGATTTTTTTTTTATTATTATAAATATAAATAAATATGTTTATTCAGGTAAGGTACATACATACAAGTGATGTTACATTAATGGATTGATATATAATATTATTATTTTCTACCACAGACGTGGCCACATATTTAAAATGCTAACCAGCATATATACATTTTCTTCTGTCGTCCATGGACAGGGTTAGAGATCAGTTAAACATATAGTTCAGGGATTTATTGAACAATCAGGAAGGGTATTGGAAGGTAGGCAGGGGATGGAGAGGAAAGGTGGGCAGGGAATGACCAAAACTATATTTACATCATTTGTATAAAAACTGGGCAATAACTAAACTCCACCCATGATAATCGCATTATCCTGGGAATCAATATATAACTGCCCTTAAAGGGTTAAAGCTTGAATGTTGTTCATGATGGTCAATATTTTCAGACAGCAACCTAAGATTATAAGGTTATAATTTCAGTTAACCAACTGAAACACCAAAGTGTAAAAATAAAATAAAGTAATTTACATACAGCAAACTCCTTTGAAGATTTCCTTAACACTGGGATTACTTTCACACTGTAGGCATTTTTCTCAGAGTCAAATCCAATGGGATGATTCTGGAATATGTCAGGATTCGTGGTGACCATTTCCATGAATATAGCCCTGCAATAAAATATATAAATACATTATACAGCTCGATCTAAAATAGAGAATGTAATTAAACCCACTAAGATTGCAAATATATAAAACATTATATAATGAATATGAACTCGTTATATAAGTACTTACATTCATGTGGTACCTTGTCACAAGCTTTAGCAAAGTCCATGTAAACTACATCTCCTGGAAGTCTTTTGTCTGAATAACTGGTTACAGTTTTTAAAAATGTGAGCAGGTTTGTAAGGCAGGTTCTATTTTTAACAAACTCGCATGGCACTGATTTTACAAGATTGTTCCGAGCTGGTGAATGATTCCCTCCCTTCTTGAGTTATCTTGAGGTTATCTTGAGATGATTTCGGGGCTTTTTAGTGTCCCCGCGGCCCGGTCCTCGACCAGGCCTCCACCCCCAGGAAGCAGCCCGTGACAGCTGACTAACACCCAGGTACCTATTTTACTGCTAGGTAACAGGGGCATAGGGTGAAAGAAACTCTGCCCATTGTTTCTCGCCGGCGCCCGGGATCGAACCCGGGACCACAGGATCACAAGTCCAGCGTGCTGTCCGCTCGGCCGACCAGCTCCCCTAAGGATTCTCTCCATGACCTTACAGATGTGTGAAGTCAAACTGATCAGACAATAGCTTCCTGCCAAGCTCTATTTTACTTTTATTTTTTTAATAAATAGTAACAGTTGCATATTTCTAATCATGCGGAGCTATCCCTAGGTCAGGAGATTTTGTGAAAAGGAGTTTCAGCGGTAGGCATAGTGCATCTGCCAGTTCCTTTAAATTAATACTTTGGATTGAATTCCAACAACACCTGGGGCTTTTGAGTCTTAGTTTGGCAATGCTCTTCCTGACTGTCTCATATGAGGCGAGACCAAAGAGCCAGAGCTCAACCCCCGCAAGTACAACTAGTTGAGTACATGTTATGGGTATATCCCTTAATTTGTTCTCTTCATTCTCAAAATATTTGTGAGGGTAATGGGATGTTGTCTAATCTTTCTAATGTGAACACTGGTGTAAACTATTCATTCTAAGTGTTTGCTTCCCATTTATCATCCATTATAACTTGGTAAGTCATCTTTTAAGGGTCTTACCAAGCACTTAGTTTTGGTTTACTTCTTACAAGGGCACTGGGCACAAATCCTTAACTGTAGCCTCTGTTTAACTCAACAGTAAAATGGGTACCTGGTTGTTAAACGATTCTTTGCGAGGGTCGTATTCCAGGGAACATAGGATTAAGGACGTGCCCAAAACGCTGTGCGTACTAGTGGGTGTACAAGAATATAAGAACTCTTGTATATATCAATAAAAAAAAAACCATATGCATATAACGATTTTCGATCTTTCTTTATATTTAGGCAAGTTTTCTTTCGTAGTTTCTTTTGGCCGATCTGATTTCCTAGGTTGCTGAATTTAACCCTTAAACTGTGCAACACATCATGTGACGTGTTGGAGTACTATGCAAGATTTAAACGGCCCGCAGATACACGGGGTTCACCTCACTTTCATCAGGGCTCTTGTAAACAGACACCATTTTTTTTAAATATCGTGGACCACATTCCCGGGTGTGAGGTCCTCAGTACTGAGTGAGCCACCAAGGCTGGTGCACACAGCAAGAGCTCACAGCACTGCTGTTCAGCTTGTGACCACAGCATCACCTAAAAAATGCCATAATATATATATAAATGCTATTATTTAGCGATGATAGTATTACAGAAGACCCCCTGACTGTGATAAAAATGACCAGGATTCTGATAATAGCAGGATTGTTGTGATAATTAGTGCTGTAGTGGGCGGAATAATCTTGGTGGGGAGGGAGGTAGTGTTGTCTGCTGACTCTGTGTGACCACCTTTTACTGTCTGGACTAACTATACCAGCTTAGATGAACAGTTATGGTGAACAAAACATGCACATACTTATATATATATATATATATATATATATATATATATATATATATATATATATATATATATATATATATATATATATATATATATATATATATATATATATATATATATATATATATATATATATATATATATATATATATATATATATATATATATATATATATATATATATATATATATATATATATATATATATATATATATATATATATATATATATATATATATATATATATATATATATATATATATATATATATATATATATATATATATATATATATATATATATATATATATATATATATATATATATATATATATATATATATATATATATATATATATATATATATATATATATATATATATATATATATATATATATATATATATATATATATATATATATATATATATATATATATATATATATATATATATATATATATATATATATATATATATATATATATATATTAGTATATTTTGGTAGCAGTCTTTCCTGTAGACATATATTATTAAATATGACCGAAAAAGTAAGATTAATAATTCTAACACGAATTTTCTCAATCTTTCGTACATTATGCTTCACTGTTGGAGGTAAATAAAAAATCACTTCTCCAAAATTCATTTTTATTTCTAGTCTGACGCGACACGGGCGCGTTTCGTAAAACTTATTACATTTTCAAAGACTTCACAAATACACAACTGATTAGAACTTGCGTTTCCCTGATTTTATATCTACATTTGAGTGAGGTGGGAAGGGTGATGTGGCATTACATTTGAGTGAGGTGGGAAGGATGATGTGGCATTAACACAAGACAGAACACTAGAGGATATTAATAGGGTATTAAAAGTATCAACACAAGACAGAACAGAAACAATGGGTATTGAATAGAAGTGTTTGTAGAAAGCCTATTGGTCCATATTTCTTGATGCTTCTATATTGGAGCGGAGTCTTGAGGTGGGTAGAATATAGTTGCACAATTATTGCACAACTATATTCTACCCACCTCAAGACTCCGCTCCAATATAGAAGCATCAAGAAATATGGACCAATAGGCTTTCTACAAACACTTCTATTCAATACCCATTGTTTCTGTTCTGTCTTGTGTTGATACTTTTAATACCCTATTAATATCCTCTAGTGTTCTGTCTTGTGTTAATGCCACATCATCCTTCCCACCTCACTCAAATGTAATGCCACATCACCCTTCCCACCTCACTCAAATGTAGATATAAAATCAGGGAAACGCAAGTTCTAATCAGTTGTGTATTTGTGAAGTCTTTGAAAATGTAATAAGTTTTACGAAACGCGCCCGTGTCGCGTCAGACTAGAAATAAAAATGAATTTTGGAGAAGTGATTTTTGATTTACCTCCAACAGTGAAGCATAATGTACGAAAGATTGAGAAAATTCGTGTTAGAATTATTAATCTTACTTTTTCGGTCATATTTAATAATATATATATATATATATATATATATATATATATATATATATATATATATATATATAGTGAATAAAACCAAAAACAGAATGGTGGGATGTGGATGTTGACGAGTCAGGTGAGGTGAGGGAGGGAGTGCCCGCCACTGGCTGCCATTGCCACTCAGCATACCAACTTAGTGGGTCATTATGGTAAACACAAATGTAGATACTTATATAGAACGTGCATATATAGTGTAATAACAGCAAAATGAGTGTGGGGAGAAACCATTTTGGGGAGGGAGGTAGCGACATCTGCATGATTTGTCATGCTGGGTAGGGGTGGCCACTAAATTCAAATTTGTGCTTACTATGCTCTTTGGGCACTATACCAGTTTAGTTGAACAGTTATGGTGAACAGAACATGTAGATACTTATATATAATGTCTGTATATAGTGAATAAAAACAAAAATAGAATGGTGGGAGGAGGATGTGGACAAGTGAGGAGTCACTGAGGGGAGGGAGTGGCAGTGAGAGGCTGACTTAGTAAACTAAGTATAACACAGTAAAAAGCTCATTTTACTACCAGTGTTATCTATCTAGTTTGCTTTTTTTTCTTTCTTTCTCTGTTTTGGCACAAATTAGAAAGAGTTTAGTAATGACTTTTTTCATTTATTTCATGATGCTTCCATGTTATGGTCACCTATCGGCTCCCTCCAGGTGTACTGTAATTCTTTCATTCCTTGCTAGTCCTCTCGATGGTATTCTAGAAAGTCATATGACCTAGTAGTTGGGAGCAAGCTCATTAAGATAGCTTCTGGGGACTAATGAGGTTCAAGTATGTTTATTGAGATAAGAAAGAAATACATCTCAAAGGGATAAAGTAGCTTAGGCTATTTCAACCCGGTTCACCCGGAAAGAGGCATTCCATTCAAAACTTTATTTACTATTACATAACTTTGCCTTGCAGTTTAAATTATATAATTTACTCACTAGAGAGGTGACATCAGCATAACAAATGTTCCTTTACAGTTTTCCCTTAAATTCCTTTTAAATGTGTAGCTGTAAGAAAAAAATATCGTACTTACATGCGTTTCTTCTTGGAGATTGGGACAATTTCTTTCTTATAATCCTTTATAACAACATCATAATGAGCCAGCTGAATGTTTGGTGTCCTTGGGGTGACCTCGAAGTAATTAGCCTGTAGAGCGATCCTGCGTCCAATGGTGCCTTTGATCTCTTTTCCCTCTTCATCACGTTGCCGAAGAGGAGGGTGAGGATCTAAAAAATAATTATATTATGAAGTGGGCTTCCTAGACGGAAGGTTGTAAGAACATATCTGATTAAGTTGTATGTTTGCAATCAATCAACAGTGGGGTGCAATTATTATGTGGAGGTGTAAATTATACAGGTGAATAGAATATTGGCTGGAATATTGAAATCTTTGACTTTGATATATATAAAATATATATATATAAAATATATATATATATAAAATATATATATATAAAATATATATATATAAAATATATATATATATAAAATATATATATATAAAATATATATATATTATATATATAAAATATATATATATATATAATATATATATATATAAAATATATATATATATAAAATATATATATATATATATATTATATATATATATAAAATATATATATATAAAATATATATATATATATATAAAATATATATATATAAAATATATATATATATAAAATATATATATATAAAATATATATATATATATAAAATATATATATATATAAAATATATATATATATATATAAAATATATATATATATATAAAATATATATATATATAAAATATATATATATATATATATATATAAAATATATATATATATATATAAAATATATATAAAATATATATATATATAAAATATATATATATATATATATATAAAATATATATATATATATATAAAATATATATATATATAAAATATAAAATATATATATATATAAAATATATATATATATAAAATATATATATATATATATAAAATATATATATATAAAATATATATATATATAAAATATATATATATATAAAATATATATATATATAAAAATATATATAAAATATATATATATATATAAAATATATATGTATATATAAAATATATATATATAAACTATATATATATATATATATATATATATATATATATATATATATATATATATATATATATATGACAGTGTCAGACCACGGAGTAAAATTGAAACAGTAATTTCCTTAAGTACTTTCGTATATTAATACATCTTCAGAAGGAGTTCTAATAGTCAGAAGTATTGATATACGAAAGTACTTAAGTCAAGTCAATCAGGCTGTTGGACGAGGCTGTAATTTGTACACATTACATAAAATCATAAATAATCATCGTTGAGTTTAAATTAACATTAATAGCCCAATTTGCTTTTAAATTAGCCCAAAAAAGTCGCAAGTAGCGAAATTAAAAAATTGGGAGCGCGGAGCTCTAAAAAAGTAGCCCAATTCGCTACTTGTAGCCCAATCATCCCAACCCTAAGTGTCCCCCAAAAAGATCTCTAATCCATTACCAAATAAACAAAATCCCTTTCCTCGCGCGTAATTACATACCTGTGCCCAAATCCTTCCACACCATTACGGCTGTCATGATAAAATAACTTTGAAAAGTTAAAAAAAAAAAAATGAGATGGAGCACTAGTAGCAAGATATATCCAGCTCCTGTAGCCTCTTCCTGTGATCTGAGTTTGTGTGAGTCGCCACCTCTGGCAACTTCCCTCGAGCCTTCGTATACTACTGCCCTACTTGTTGCACACCCACGCCACATCTAGAACAATAATAACAGTAATAAGAACAATAATACTAATTATTATAATTATAATAATAACAATAATCATTTTATTTACACGAATGTACAAGGAGTTTGTGAGATTGCATATAATAATGGTAGTTTCACATTCTTGCATAGACACTAACAGGCATAGCGTTTCGGGCATTTGGGTATTGTAATCATTATCTCATTATCAACTGAAGGCAATTGTTTACACGGAGTAGGCCTATACACTTAAGGGGATGTGAAAGCTGTGAAATATCAATATTAATGCAAATAATCTAATGCCATACAATTTCTAAATAGTATCAATAGCATGATAATCATCGTACATTGCAGCATTTATTCTGCTTAATGTCTCTTTTTTTTGTATAAATGAAACAAAAATAATCAAATATGTTGCATTTAAACACGGCAGATGTGATTAAAAAGTTTATATATTTAGAGAATAAAGAGTAAGGTTACAACGTCACATGACGCAATCATTGAGAAGGCACGGGAGCCAATAGTACCTCTACACGTATGGTTCCTGTTCTGTACGTTCCTGGCACTATCTGCCCTGCGCCCACGGAAATGCTATTTTTCTTTTTTTTGCCCCGAGGGGCGAGTTTATTGGCCAGCGCCACTCATCCTGTGAGTGGACACACCGCCATAGTGACAGTATTGGCCAGCGCCACTCATCTTGTGAGTGGACACACCGCCATAGTGACAGTATTGGCCAGCGCCACTCATCTTGTGAGTGGACACACCACCATAGTGACAGTATTGGGCAGCGCCACTCATCTTGTGAGTGGACACACCACCATAGTGACAGTATTGGCCAGCGCCACTCATCTTGTGAGTGGATACACCGCCATAGTGACAGTATTGGGCAGCGTCACTCATCCTGTGAGTGGACACACCGCCATAGTTACAGTATTGGGCAGCGCCACTCATCTTGTGAGTGGACACACCACCATAGTGACAGTATTGGCCAGCGCCACTCATCTTGTGAGTGGACACACCGCCATAGTGACAGTATTGGGCAGCGTCACTCATCCTGTGAGTGGACACACCGCCATAGTGACAGTATTGGGCAGCGTCACTCATCCTGAGTGGACACACCGCCATAGTGACAGTATTGGGCAGCGCCACTCATCCTGTGAGTGGACACACCGCCATAGTGACAGTATTGGGCAGCGCCACTCATCCTGTGAGTGGACACACCGCCATAGTGACAGTAATGGGCAGCGCCACTCATCCTGTGAGTGGACACACCGCCATAGTGACAGTATTGGGCAATGCCACTCATCCTGTGAGTGGACACACCGCCATAGTGACAGTATTGGGCAGCGTCACTCATCCTGTGAGTGGACACACCGCCATAGTGACAGTATTGGGCAGCGCCACTCATCCTGTGAGTGGACACACCGCCATAGTGACAGTAATGGGCAGCGCCACTCATCCTGTGAGTGGACACACCGCCATAGTGACAGTATTGGGCAGCGCCACTCATCCTGTGAGTGGACACCGCCATAGTGACAGTATTGGGCAGCGTCACTCATCCTGTGAGTGGACACACCACCATAGTGACAGTATTGGGCAGCGTCACTCATCCTGTGAGTGGACACACCGCCATAGTGACAGTATTGGGCAGCGCCACTCATCCTGTGAGTGGACACACCGCCATAGTGACAGTAATGGGCAGCGCCACTCATCCTGTGAGTGGACACACCGCCATAGTGACAGTATTGGGCAGCGCCACTCATCTTGTGAGTGGACACACCGCCATAGTGACAGTATTGGGCAGCGCCACTCATCCTGTGAGTGGACACACCGCCATAGCAGCATGTACAACACTCCCCAATAGGAAGAAAACCCGCTGGGTTGTTCATCCTGTCACTTGTACCCAGACACAGCTGGGACTTACCTAACTGTCTCAAGTGAACAGCTCCTCAAACAAGAAGATTAAAGATTTGCACCAATTTTAAATGTGAAGATTAACATTTATACCAATTTTAACTTTTTTTCCTGCTAACAAACTCCACAACAATGTACGATTACTTATGCTATATGAAAGACTACAGAATGTAGATGTAGAACTACATAAAGATGTAGGTGTATATTGTAGAACACAAGCAATATGAGTTAATTTAATCCCCATTTCATTAGATGCCTAGTCATCTCGCAGCATCTAGAGAGAACGTAAAATGAGTAATATATTAGCCTAAACTAGCATATTCTGGGTAGAACACGAGAATGTCTTCCAATATTTGTGGGTGTATAAAGCAGTTACAGAGCTCAAAGTACCTCACGTCATTTGGTATGATATCACTGATAACAGGACAAACACAGTATATCGGAGAGTTTATCCTAGCTCTTGTTCACATAGTTTACGACTGGATTGTTCATCACTGGGATGTTCATTGCCTGCAGCCGTGCCTGCTAGCGTCAGGATTGATTGATGATTGATGAAGATTAAGTCACACCAAGTAGTGGCATGGGCATGAATAGCCCGTAAGTGGTGGCCCTTTTGAGCCATTACCAGTATCAAGAGCTGATACTGGAGATCTGTGGAGGTGCGACTGCACCCTGCGAGACGGGAGATGTCTCCCGTGGCTACTATCCTAGGTCCAGTCCTCTTATCCTTCTTGACCTGACCAGGTCACCTCTATTCCCGATTGCTGATGCATTTGCGGTAACAAGTACAGTACAGGAATCGTACCAATTCTATGGAATTGTGGTGTTCTTTCTGTAATATGGCTATTCTGAGAAAACTGGGGCGGTGTGCAGGATAAACATAGCTCTCCTCGTATGTCTGTTGCTTAAATTCGAAACTGTACTTGTGGTCGGTCTCGAGCCCATTGTTGATGTGACGACGTGCATTGACGTGCTCACAGGATGTTTATGGGGCGCATAATAAATGAATGAACTACCGAGAACTGGAGTTGTTATTAATAGAGGTCTTCATTTAGATGTTGTCCCTCGTAACCCTCTCAAGTTCAAGTATGTTTATCGAGATAAGCAATAAATAAATCTCAAAGGGATAGAGTAGCTTAGGCTATTTCTACCCCCCTGAACCCTCTCACTACCCCCAAGCAACGCGGCCAGTGGCACTGCTTGCATTCATCCATTTATTGAGTTTTTTTTTTTTTTTTTTGAGATATATACAAGAGTTGTTACATTCTTGTACAGCCACTAGTACGCGTAGCGTTTCGGGCAGGTCCTTAATCCTATGGTCCCTGGAATACGATCCCCTGCCGCGAAGAATCGTTTTTTCATCCAAGTACACATTTTACTGTTGCGTTAAACAGAGGCTACAGTTAAGGAATTGCGCCCAGTAAATCCTCCCCGGCCAGAATACGAACCCATGACATAGCGCTCGCGGAACGCCAGGCGAGTGTCTTACCACTACACCACGGAGACTGCCAATTCGTTTTAATTCACTAAGAATCATTTTCCTAGTAAAGCTGTCCTCTCAAGTGAAGCTTTTGTTGCCAGGGAAAGTATTCAGAGTATTAGAACCCCTTCCACTACCTTTCTAGTTCTAATATTATTACTTCTATAGATTATTTCACACTTCTTAAAGTCAATATTGTGATCCTTTTCCCAGCTATGGTTTGCTACAGCATTGTTACCAGCCGTAATTCTTCATGCTTTCTTATGTTCAATTCTGGTCTGCGGTTTTCGCCTTGTTCCCCCCCCCCCTACATGGACTCCATTACAATCTTTACAAGGTAATATATAAACTCCTCCCAGATTTCACTCATCTTAGTGTTGAACGGAATCTTGAGTTATCATAAGATAAGATAATGTTTATTCAGGTAAAAGTACATACTTTATTTATTTTATTTATTTATTTATATACAAGGTACATTTGGTTTATGAGAATACAAAAATGTAAAACATCAATGCTATGTAAAGTCACCAACACGTACAGCGTTTCGGGCAGGTCCTTAATCTAACAATTTTAAAAACTACACCGCCCCTCATCCAGTGGGCAGCGGTGGATAGGTTACAATCACTTAGTTACTACCTACAGTTAGCAAATTGGGGATATTTGGCTAAGATTTCTGGTAGCAGATCATTTTGAAATAAATATTTAGAAATCCCTGGAACATTTTTTTATAGAAATGTCTCTGACTTCACGCATCTTTTCGCACTCCATCACATAGTGACGGAGGGTGTGCGAATAATTTTGTTGACAGTTTACATTTGGTCAGGTCTACATCAGCAGATAATGAGAATTTCCAGAGATACTTGTAACCGAGTCTAAACCGAGCAGTAGTAACATCTAGAAGTCTACCGATTTTATTGGTAGAACCATAGATGTGTGGCTCCTCTTGCATGATAGTATGATGATAGTTGGAATTACTGGTGTCAATTTCACTTTGCCTAAAATCTACAAGATTTTGTTGAAGTTCTTTGTGTACTCAGGCTTGGCTCTCAGACTGCTTATTGACAATCCAAGATTATACTCAACTTCTCTTTTAAAGGCAAATTCTTTGGCCAACTCATCAGCTCTATCATGCATTCGGAGGCCAAAATGAGATGGAGTCCACATGAAATAGACTGTTACCATCAGTAATAATTTTATTGTATTTGTGTCTAGTTTCAGACTCGAGCATGTTACAGTTATGTCTTAAAGAGTTGAGAGCAATTAAGGATAATAAATGTCATGGAAGATCATGTAATTAAGTCAGTTTTAGTATGATATGGATGAAAACTTAATGTTAAAAATAATTAACATCTATGAACTAGTTAACAAGCCTCTCAGGTATGTAATCGTGCACTGTGTAGCACCAGTGCTTTCACATGAAAAAAAATCAAGATAATTATTTTCCAAAAGTTGATGAAAGCGTTTTACAAAGGATGTGGCCGCTCGTGCCTTGAATGACCGCAGCACTGAAGAAAGTGTTCCTTCTTCAAGATATAACAGTGGATCGAGGCATTTTTACCTAGCCTATTCGTATTTGAAGGAATGAGCTACCCTCTTGGATCCCCGCCTATCAACCCTTAACGGCGCAGGGGCCAGATTCACGAAAGCACTTACCCAAGCACTTACGAACGTGTACATCTTTCCACAATTTTTGACGGCTTTGGTTACATTTATTAAACAGTTTACAAGCATGAAAACTCGCCATTCAACTGTTGTTATTGTTATAAACAGCCTCCTGGTGCTTCGGAGCTCATTAACTGTTTAATAATTGGAAACAAAGCCGCCAAAGATTGAGAAAAGACGTACAGGTTCGTAAATGTTTGCGTAAGTGCTTTCGTGAATCTGGCCCCAAATCTGTAATTATCTTGTGTAAATATCAGGTTGATGCACAAAAGTATTCTCTACCTGATACGGAACATGGATGTTATGGAGGCAATGCCAGCGTTCAGTAGTTCAGCGGGGCTACTGTTGTTGTCCAAAGAGGTGACTTCCTTGCTGGTGATGTTGTAGCAGGCGGGCGAGGACACCACCTTCACCGTCGCCTCGCTCTCTATCTTCACCACATCCTGACCTTGCTGGTGGCACATCACAGCCTCTCTTGGGATGATGCTCACATCACTGCCATAGGAATAAAGAAGTGTAAATAATCACCGAATTATCGTTCCGTTGCAGGCGACGAGTCACAATAACGTGGCTGAAGTATGTTGACCAGACCACACACTAGAAGGTGAAGGGACGACGACGTTTCGGTCCGTCCTGGGCCATTCTCAAGTCGATAGTGAATGGCCCAGGACGGACCGAAACGTCGTCGTCCCTTCAACTTCTAGTCTGGTCAATATCGTTTCGTTTGTTCAGCTTTGGTCACATAGCATTTACATTCATGCATGTTTAAATACATATCAGCTAGCGAGGATGTAATAAGATCTCTGTATGTTATCTCTAGGAGGGTTAACAAAATGGTATGTGTGTGTGGAGGCTCACCCGGTCGCTTGGTGGTCGACGCTGACGAAGGACAGCCTGGCCAGGGGCAGACTGGTGTCGCAGAAGAGGACGCAGTAGCTCAGAGGATTGAACATGTCTGCTTCGTAGGTCCACTGGACGAGGGCCTCACTGGCACTGCTCAAATCCTCGTGGTGGTACAGGAAGAACGAGTACGCCTTCCCGCGGGTGAAGCTAACGGGTCCACTGAAAGTTAATTTTCTCGTATAATATAAGCTTTATTTGAGCGAAAGTCTATCATCGAAGGTTTGATCAGATAAAAGAGGAGAATAGATTTTGGAACACTACTTACTTTGCTGAGAGGTCAAAATCCTGGATGCTGCCATCGTCGGTAATGAAAGACACTTTGACCTTCCCCCTAAGAACTCCCTTCACCGCATCAGGATCCGCAAACTCCAACACCAACCGGTAATGATACACTGTAGGGGAACACAAACTGGTAAAATTCCAACAGTGATATGATTTCCGTACATCTAGACGATATCTGCTTTGCCAAAATACAAAACTTCATAAGTATAACCACTCGACTTACGGCAGTAGTTAGGGGGGCCGGCGGTAGAGAGGTAGAAGGTGACGAGGCTCTGGTTCCCGGCTGGCCACTGGTCCGCATGCAGCCCCAGCTGAGCACAACCGCTTCCGTCGTCCCCACAGCTTGTGCACTTTCCCTACAGAACTCAAAAATATCTTTATTATCTTAAATGTAACATAGTTACAGGACTAACATTATATGGAACACAAAACTAATTATCGGATGTTCACTAATACATGACGCCCTCCACTCTTAACAGGAGAAAACTGGTGCGTTTTAAACACATGAATGTATGGATGATGCTCACGTCCAGATACTGCTGGTAAGACTGGCAGCGGAAGGCCGTGTAGGGACACGTCGAGAGGATAGAGTCGGTGAAGAGCTTTGGCGCTCTATTATGGTTACATGCGATCAGCTCCTTCTGTGCCGCGTCCAGACCTACAGGAGAGGCTCAGTGAGACGACCGAGAAGCTGGACAATAAACTCTATAAAACGATGGGTTATTTAAAGCACGAGAATCACTAAGAAGAAAACTGCTTATTAATCTCTCGCCTATATATTGCCTTCGCCTCCTTCCCTCATTACAGTCGACTTGAAAATGGTCCAGGACGGACCGAAACGTCGTCGTCCCTTCACCTTCTAGTGTGTGGTCTGGTCAACATACTGCTCTAAAATATACCATACTAATCTTAATATAAGAATCACCTTTATGGACAAGAGTAATGTAGATGTAAGCTTGGTACCGACCTTCGTCGATGCTGAGGCCGTCGGTGAGGGCTGAGAGAGGAACTCTACTGAGGGAGTCACAGCCTGGTTGACCACGACCGTCGTTTGGATAGAAGTCCAAGTGACCCACCGGCTGCCGCAGCCCGTAGCCTGGCGACAGACGCACACATTTAGTACTCCTGCTCTGGTAGATGACCCAGGATCTCTTTTTTTTCAAGTACATTAATGCTAAAAATGCTGCTGCTTCTTTAGAATCACGTACAAGGGTCGGTAGTGGAAACGAACACTGGTCAGTGACTCATTTCAACAATTATCGATTGTTGAACTGTAATTCAGAGATTGGACTCGTTGCTAGGACATGTGTAGCATTACGATAAATAATATTGTCTTTAGTTAACCTAATAACATTTTCTAAATGCACAACAAATAAAAGAAAACTAAAATTTAAGGGTATACTTAATAAAAATTTGAATTGTTTTTAATGTGCAGTTACATAATAGAACCTTATAAGCATTTAGGAATAGGCATTCGTTCCATCGTATTACCCGTTTTATGCACAATCGTTCGATCACATTGCCTGGAGCATATCGTATTGTCTGCTTTATACACAATTCTAACAATTAGAATAACTTTACGAATTCATTGTTATCAAACTAGTAAACAAATATGTAGTGTGAAAATATTAAAAAACAAATTTCATATTAATTAAATTCTAATACTGACGTGATCAGATCATGAAATTTAGATAAAACAGTCACCTATAACTGTACATTTTCTTTTGTGAAATAATAAAAGAAAGCACCAAGCCGGGGAGACTATGGAGGACCGTCAATGTCGTGGGAGATCTAAAATGCACTAAATATCACAGTTTTGGAGAATTAAAGTATTTAAAAAAATAAAACCTGATTACTTTGTATAAATAATATTAATTCATTGTAGGGGGGAGGGCAGGAAGCCAGTGTATATATACATTTTAGACTTGTATGTATGTACCTTACCTAAATAAAATTGTATTGTATTGTATTGTATTTGTATCGGTCTCTTCCCCTCCCCCCCCAAGACAAGCCGACTCCTGGGTACCTATTTACTGCTTGGTTAACATATTTTCTTCTCTATTTTATAGTTAGCCCGATGTAGACGAGAGAAACTATTCCAACTGCGTACCAGTACCCAGGTAGAAGATGGAGTCTGCGTCGGTGTGAATGACGTCGACGAAGAGGGCGTCGGAGGGGTCCAGACGGACGCTGGCCGGCATGTACTGGAAGAAGGGCTCAGCGGGGTCCAATCCGGTGATCCTCCCCAGTCCAGACACCCGCTCCCCGGCGTACCCTGAGGCATTGAGTGCAAGCAATGGTGATCCAGATCACCGTGAACCTGTTCCACAACGTACTCTATTGATTCGCTAAACCAAAGTCTTTGTTTCGCAATTTATGACAAAATAAAGGTTTTCAATGATTATAGACATTTTGTTTAAGATTTAAATGGACTGTTAAGAGAAATAATTTTTAAACAATCAGCTTAAAACTGTGTATACCAGAAGAGCTTTAGTGTAGTGTCTATTTAGAAGTCTGTATCCTATACCCAAGCTGTGCTAGGCATGATGTTGGTCTGCAGTAATGACCAGTATGATTTACCCAACTGCATCATTGGTCGTTAAAATAATCTGTTTAATGCATCTGTTGTATGTTAATTAGAACAAATTATGTTTAAACATGTGTGACAGTAGAATGGTTTGTAATTCATCTATTGCAGTGGGTTATGACAGCTGTACAATACACCTGCCTGCAGTAAGGTATGAAAGTGACTAGTTTAATGTACTTGTAGTGTGTGTTCATCAAGATAGTGACGGCTATAACGCACTTACCTGCAGTGTGAGAGCCAAGGGAGTGACCTATAATATGCACGTCACTTGGATCGAGGCCAACGTTGTCCTTGAGCCAGTTAATGAAGTGAGCGACCTCGAGGCCGACCACTCGAGTGTTAGCGGTGGCCTGTGAATAGAGGGATTGAGACCCGCCCGACCAGTCCACCGTCACCACGTTGAAGTCCTCGTACTGCAGGAGGGCTCGAACCATGTCCTGCACGCAAACGTATATTCCCAAGTCAGTGGGTTAAGCGTGCAAAGTTGCAACGGGATTTATCACATAAGACATTGACAAGCACTAAAACACATACTTTTGCTTTAAGCCAAGCTTCTTTGGGAAAATAATGTTATCCTGAATTTAATAACAAATGTATTATTGAAGTAAATGATCTCGAGAAAGATTCACTTCACTTACCAGCATCCACGTTACGCCAGAGTTGTCCAAGAACCCATGAATCAATATCTTAGTCTTTCTCTTGTGGTTAAAGGTTGTATTGTGGACTTTGGTAAGGTTGGTGGCCTCGAGGGAGGTGCCGAGGCTGTCCTCCTTGGAGTAGACGGTGAAGACGACGTGGATCTCCTCCCGGGTGTACGGTGGGAGGTTAAGAGGCCGGTGGATGGGGTGGAAGAAGTCCTCGTGGGTAAAGAGGCAGCCCAGATCCTCGAAGCAGAGTTCATTGAACTCGTCCTCGCCCTCTCCTGGAATTGACAAAATAAATGTTGCTTCCCTGATCAACTAGGCTGTGATTCATACGTCAGGCTGCAAGCAGCCTCGTCCAACAGTCTGGTTGACCAGCCCATCAACCAGGAGGCCTGGTCACAGACCGGGGCCGCGGAGATCTTGACCCCCGGAATCACCGCAAGGTAGGTCCCCTTCAGGGAACCCGAGTACCGAGTATCAAGTGTCCCACCTTAAGATGTAGTCTGCTTGTTCGTCTTCCAGACATCTAGTGCTCCTTAGATTTAGTGCAGTTTAATTTTACATATTTATCAGTCACACTCGGCTATCTAAACATTATATATTTTATTTAATTTTAGTTATGACAGTTTTTTTAAACTTTGGGCTATTGATGCATCAAGAACAAATTAATATTAATTTAAGTGTTTCAATTCTAGTTCAATTAATTCCACATGTTATGAATAAAGAACCAGTTCTCTTTCTCCTAAATTGTGTATGAATGTAAGGAGAGGAAGTGTGGAGTTTAGGAGCGTCCAGAGAGGAGAGTTCAGTCCCCCACACTGCTATAATAATTAACATTGAATGAGGTGTGTGGGGCCGAGAGGTGTGTGGGGGCCGAGAGGTGTGTGGGGCTGAGAGGTGTGTGGGGCTGAGAGGTGTGTGGGGCTGAGAGGTGTGTGGGGCTGAGAGGTGTGTGGGGCTGAGAGGTGTGTGGGGCTGAGAGGTGTGTGGGGCTGAGAGGTGTGTGGGGCTGAGAGGTGTGTGGGGGCTGAGAGGTGTGTGGGGGCTGAGAGGTGTGTGGGGGCTGAGAGGTGTGTGGGGGGCTGAGAGGTGTGTGGGGAAGGAGGCTGTAAAGATGGTTAAGAGTAAATAATGTTAAAGAACACCTGGAAGACATGTTCCTTGCATGCGAGTCCAGTGTCTGAACACAGCGTACGAGACCATAAACTGAACCTGAGGAGTACAACTGACTGCTGTTGGTCCTGGGCTGGAACTGGCTGACGAGCGGCCTGTAGATGGGATGGACAGCAGCCCGCAGGACGTTGCCGATAATAGGTAGGTCGCGCAGGCCGGACATGACGTTGCCAAAGAAGCCCAGAGAGCTCTCTTGCTCCTGCCCCGTCACCAGGACCACAGCGGCCACCAGGACCACCACCACGGTCCCCATCATGGCTGGCCAGTCCCTACTGCTGGTCCTGAAGGAGGAAGAACTGGCGTCAAGACCCGCAGCTCTGACCAGAAACTATTCAACAGGCATTACTCTATTTTATAAGATTCTAAGTTAAGAACTAAAAACTAAATTTACATAATTAAGAATTTAATAGAGTAAAATTGCTACCAAGACACACCAACCCATAAATCTTAAAAGAATTACCAATGCCCCCCTGTTCACCTAGCAGTAAATAGGTACCTGGGAGTTAGACAGCTGCTACGGGCTGCTTTCTGGGGGGTGTGCGTGTGAAAATTAGGATTAAGGACTTGCTCGAAACGCTATATGCGTGCTAGTGGCTGTACAGGAATGAATGTATATACGTGTATATATAAATAAATAAATAAATAAATAAATAAATAAATAAAAGAATTGACGAGGAATCTTTTCCGTCATGGACTATTATTATCAAGTCGTCAGTTCCTTTACTTTCAGGTCTGTGGGTTGAATGTCGAATTTTCACCCACATTATTGTGACATTTTCTGCTATTGTTAATAATTGCCATCTGGTGTTGGCCACGGCAGCTTTATAGAAAACGTGAGAAAGAAACAGCGAGTGTGACACACATGTGTGTGTACGAGTGTGACACACACACGTGTACGTGTGTGTGTAGTGCCCGGTGTTCACAGTCGTAAACACTGGGGTACCAAATGACTGTTCGAAACAATTGAACATTATCATTGGTCCAAGTGTTGAACACGAGCGAGATGCTGTAGTGTTTTCAGCTGCATGTTCACTTGTAATGAGAAATAACTTACACAACTCATTATATACATTTAACTTCGCTATAACACGAACACTGCGTCACCCGACCCCTCCACAGGAGTTTCGTGACGTCATGTAAAAGGTGGTCACTTTAGGCCAAGAGAAGTCACAGTCCCAAAGTGTTGTTTTTTTCCTTAACTTCAGTCCCAGGCGCAAATGGCAGGCCGTTCAGCACTGTATTAACTCCCATAATTGATGCGTTTAACAGCGTGGTTGGCATTCACAGCACGAACAGGCTTTCTAGGGCGTTTCTCAAGTCCCTTTCCCTGTACACGAAATGCATATTCAGGAGGCTGACGGACTCGCCGAGACCTGAAGTGCGTGGCCTCTGGAGCGCCCCAAGACCTGCAGTGCGTGCATGGCCTCTGGAGCGCCCCGAGACCTGCAGTGCGTGCATGGCCTCTGGAGCGCCCCAAGACCTGCAGTGCGTGCATGGCCTCTGGAGCGCCCCAAGACCTGCAGTGCGTGCATGGCCTCTGGAGCGCCCCAAGACCTGCAGTGCGTGCATGGCCTCTGGAGCGCCCCAAGACCTGCAGTGCGTGCATGGCCTCTGGAGCGCCCCGAGACCTGCAGTGCGTGCATGGCCTCTGGAGCGCCCCAAGACCTGCAGTGCGTGCATGGCCTCTGGAGCGCCCCAAGACCTGCAGTGCGTGCATGGCTTCTGGAGCGCCCCAAGACCTGCAGTGCGTGCATGGCCTCTGGAGCGCCCCAAGACCTGCAGTGCGTGCATGGCCTCTGGAGCGCCCTGAGACCTGCAGTGCGTGCATGGCCTCTGGAGCGCCCCGAGACCTGTAGTGCGTGCATGGCCTCTGGAGCGCCCCGAGACCTGCAGTGCGTGCATGGCCTCTGGAGCGCCCCGAGACCTGTAGTGCGTGCATGGCCTCTGGAGCGCCCCAAAACCTGCAGTGCATGGCGACTCCCTCTCAACATGGTGGCATAACATTCTCATTAGTAGTGAGGGTGGCCATGGAGGGAGAGCCTTCAACAGTAAGCTCCCTGACCACTAGTGGGGGAGAAAGCGAGGCAGCCACACGTATGGCTGATGATTGGCTCAACAACAACAACAGTCACGAGTGTTGTGATGAACTCCCAAGTCTGCCTCTGCTGCCGTTTGTTCCTGCACTGTTTATCTTGACTCTAAGGAGCGATACATTTCAATTAATTTGAATCCAAGTTGATTAATGCCTCTCTGTGGAAACCTTTGTACTGCCGGGACAACAAACATTTTATTGTATTTAATATCCAATTACAAATTTCACAAGATCAAAATAAATATGAATATTGCGTTGTAGTAGTTGACTCAAGTGTATAATTGTAAAAGTAAATTGTATTTTCAGAGCACTTCACCTGGTGAAGTGCTCATATATCCTTGTAGTACATGTCACAACTTTTTTTGCACTTCGGGCTCACCATAGCCCGGGCTACCCGCCCCGCTCCTGTGCCAGGTAAGTTACGGGCTCACCATAGCCCGTGCTACTTGCCCCGCTCCTGTGCCAGGTAAGTTACGGGCTCACCATAGCCCGTGCTACTTGCCCCGCTCCTGTGCCAGGTAAGTTACGGGCTCACCATAGCCCGTGCTACTCGGAATCTGTTCCGAGTAGCTGAATCTATAACAACAGTCACAACTTTAGAAAACGGCCTACGGCTTACAGTATCGTACCAGGCGAAGCTGTCTTGTGCAAGATTGACTTCAGCTAGGAATGTGGGAGGAGCTTACAGCCGTGGATATGTTGACCTCTGAATCGTTATTAAAGAAACTTGCTCACCTTAACCCCCTCCCCCCTTCCCACCCTCACGTCTGGGCGATGCTACTTATTGTCTTGGCGATGTAGTGCTTGAGTTAGTCTCTCTCCACTTCTCTCGCGTCTGTGTGTACCCGGAGAAGCTTCAGTCAACTAGGAAGCGAAGATAGAACACATTGAGAAAAAATTTGCGTGATTTTTTTCTCAATATGTTCCCTCTTCGAGTGTAAAAGATGCGATGCTACGCGTGGTGCTAGTTACCTTGACCCTCTGTGGTGGAAAGTGAAGCTACTGGCAGGTGGACAAATAGCAACATAGCGCTCTAGTGAGCGCAGGCAGTAGCGGCTGGGACGCTGCCCGCTGCTACACTGTCGCCGGGACAACAACAACCAGTCTTGGGTATATATATTGCGGAGAACAAGCAAATCACAATTACGAAAACGAAGTGTGTGGCAGTGTTGGGGGGGGGGAGGAGTGTTGGAGGGGGAGGAGTGTTGGAGAGGGGGGGGGGCAAGTAGGGAAGGGGAGGAAGAGTTGTGGGGGAGAGTGTTGGAGGGGGAGAGTGTTGGATGGGGGAGGAGTGTTGGAGGGGGGGAGGAGTGTTGGAGGGGGGGAGGAGTGTTGGAGGGGGGGAGGAGTGTTGGAGGGGGAGCTAATTACTACAACAGTCTTACTTATATATGTGCTACATCTTTCAGTGACATGAGTGAGGACAGGTGTGTGACAGATCCGTACACACGTGAATGTGAAGTCACTACTAACATGATGTGAATGAAGTGAAGTCAAGTACATGTACACAAGTGGAGTTACCAACAATGTATGGAAAAAAATACAGTCGTTATGTAAGTGGAATACATCACGTCACTAGTGACGTGAATTCACAAGTGATGTATATGAAGTGTGTGACGTCACTCATCTCCCTTAATAAGTTGTGACGTCGGCAGTGAAGGACGTGACAGATATGACGTCAGTGATTAACGTGAAAGGTGTGAAGTCAGCAGTGATGCGTTTCAGAACCAATAAAGGCGAAAAAAAACTAATCGCAATCCACGATTCATGCGCAATCTGTCGTCGCAATTTTTGTTTTGTTTACCAAATGCGCTGACAATAAGGAAATAGAAAACTGGACGTTTATATTAAAATTAAGTCTCCCATTTTCTTTGCTATGGAAAGGGACCAGTTATTGCCTCGTACGGGCCAATAGGCCTTCTGCAGTTACTTTGTTCTTAAGATACAGGGATAGATAACAGGATAGTTAGTGCCACCAACCCTGTGCCACACCTGCATCTTGGGAGGCCCCATACCTGCATCTTGGAGGGCCCCCACCTGCATCTTGGGAGGGCCCACACCTGCATCTTGAGGGCGGTGTGGGTGAGGCTTGTGCCTCCCTTCGTCAGCTTGGGACGACATGAACTCCCTCTGGATTCCACAACCCGCGAAAGGTAATGCTATTTATTTCAATTTCTTTGTAATATTGGAGGCCAAGTATGTATGTTTACTATTTGTGTCTGCAACATCGAGCTATTAGCTCTTGGACTCCGCCTTTCTACTCTATTTTGTTCCTCTATTATATTTGCTATATATTTCAACACACGCATCCCAAGGAAGGAGGCAGTCTGTGGTAGCTGTTTAACTCCCAAGTACCTATTTACTGCTATGTCAACAGGGGGCATCAGGTGTGAAAGAAACTCTACCCATTTGTTGACCAGACCACACACTAGAAGTTGAAGGGACGACGACGTTTCGGTCCGTCCTGGACCATTCTCAAGTCGATTGTGTCGTCCAACCCGTTCTCGCAAATTCGTAAAGTCAATATTGACTTATTAACTACGTGCATAGGTGATATACTAAACATAATAGATACCCCTAAAAAGATTCATAGAAAACACCTACCTTACCTAACCTTGTTAGTATCTTAAGATAAGCATCTTATTGCTTCGTAATTACAGTTATTACTTAACCTATACCTATTATAGGTTAGGTAATAATTGTAATTACGAAGCAATAAGATGCTTATCTTAACATACTAACTAGGTAAGGTCGGTGTTTTCTTTGAATCTTTTTAAGGGTATCTATTATGTTAAGTATGTCACCTATGCACATATTTAATAAGTCAATATTGACTTATTAAATTTGCGAGAACGGGTTCCACCAATCGAGTTGAGAATGGTCCAGGACGGACCGAAACGTCGTCGTCCCTTCAACTTCTAGTGTGTGGTCTGGTCAACATACGTCAGCCACGTTATTGTGACTCATCGTCTACCCATTTGTTTCCACTTCGACCGGGAATCGAACCCGGGCTCTTAGGACTACGATCCCCGAGCGCTGTTCGTTTTCTGTTCGTGGGTACTCTGGTTGGTTAGGTTAAGGCACGTTAGTACAAGACAGTTTCTTTATACTGTTAACGCTCGCGAAACCGGACTGCCTTAATAACCCCAACGGCTTGATAGCCCTTAATCCCTTAACCGAACACCCCCCCCCCCCCCCCCCTTAACAGGCATGTGAAATGAAAGTAGATTTTTGCACAGTGACCTTGACCAACAAGCCAAGTATATTTAGTTCTAGATTAGAGTGACCGAAAAAAACAAAGTGGTCAGTATCCGCTTCGTCACCCCGTCCCGATGGCGGCATTTTGGTTTCAAGGTGAAGGTAGCTGGAAGCCGCTAACCTGCAGAGACACGCTCGCTCTCACACACACCCGCATGCGGGCTCCCACACACCCGCATGTGGGCTTCCCACACACCCGCATGCGGGCTTCCCACACACCCGCATGCGGGCTTCCCACACACCCGCATGCGGGCTTCCACACACCCGCATGCGGGCTTCCACACACCCGCATGCGGGCTTCCCACACACCTACCCAAGATAGGACAGAGCTGGGACCCTGGATGAAGCACAGTTAAGGACACATGCCCAGGAATGCAACCCTGGAATATGCGAAGTTATATCCCACAGGATGAGGCGCAAGGAGTCCAAGACCAGGTCAACTAAGACATCTGGATCGTGATTCATCAAGCACTTGTATCTCGACTTGCAAAACCTGTATATCTTTCCTGGATCATAGCGACTTTGTATTTAACCAATAATTTAATTTGAACCGTTGAGAGGTTGTTCTCGGCCCATTGTTATTGTTATGCACAACCCATTAATTCTCAAGCACTTTACTAAAAGGAAACTAAATCGCCATGATTGATTAAAGATTTAGAAGCTTCGTAAGTGGACACGTAAATGCCTGATCGATCCTGTGTTGACGCCACTGGCGTCAAAACTTGACGCCAGAGTCGCACATCACCGGAATAACGCCTGGCCAGATTTTCCCGATAAAATCTCATTGAGTAGGCAAAGACGTCTTTGTTACACGATGAAGGTGCGCTACAGCCAGCGAGGCGAGCACAGAACGAGAACCTGCCACTTGGAGTATAATCACCACCAGGAACCTGAAGACTGCGCCGCAGACGGACTAAGATGGTGAAGCTGAGGATGGTGAGGCTGAGGATGGTGAAGCTGAGGATGGTGAGTGAAGGGCCGGGATTTAAGGGACTGGTGGAGACGGAGGTCAAAGAGAAGGGGAACCCGCAGCATCTTGGATGCATGAAACTTATTTTCTTTTGTCTTCACTGGTGCACACGAATACGTGTGCTGTCATGTACTTGGTGCAGTCATTAGTTTTCTCTATTATGCGCCCCATACCCATCCCGTGGGCGGTGGGGGAGAAAGGGTTACAGAGACACATAATGGGTTCAGGAACTAAACCCCATAGTTCATGCAAATAACAATCTTGTGAAGCTAATTACACAACTTTATTTTGAATACATGCAAATACATACATATATACTCGAAGTCAGATTTGCAATGATTTAAATGTTTCAAGGTAACTTTTTGTTCTCTTGAAACAACGAAGTCGTCTCCCTCCCTTGTGCGAACACGAAGTCAACTGTATTCCTCATAGGCACCTTGAAGTCGAACAACTGGAGAATGTACAACAGCCATGCACTATACACAGTCACTACAGTCAGTGACCTCGCCACTAGCAGCAGAACAAACTTTCCCAACAGTCCAGCACCTAGGCTAGACTGTTCACTAGAACATCTGATCACACGAACAAATTATACTTGGGTGAAAAAAAAGGACGCGACGATTTACGAACGCAAGAATGCGTGATATGTTGTTGACAGGGTTGTATTGGGCAGCAGCAGCTGCAAGAACAACAGCCTGGCTTCCTGGGCAGCTGGAAGGCTGTTGTTGTTTTAGATTCAGCTACTCTGAACAAAATGTCCATGTAGCACGGGCTATGGTGAGCCCGTAAACTGGTCTCGCCATAGCCCGTGTAGGCACGTGGGACCTCCTCACTCTGGTCATTGATATACTTCCACACGAGGCCATAATAAAATGCCTCCTCTAAAACGGCTAAATATTTACAGTTTAGTATTTTAATATTCCACCACACACGTGAACAGTAATGGAAATGTTGCGATATTTGAAATATGTACACAGATATAATTCTAAGCGAGCCCAGGAGGCATGGCAGGAAGTGCAACATAGCCTGATTGAAAAGCAGAGGCGCAATAGATGCGCCGAGAGAGAACTATCAACATTGTGGTCTAAGACATTGTTTGAGTTAGGAAAACACTATTTGTCAAATATTGATACTCTTCTTAAAAGATTTCCCCATTTTGCACCCGCAAGATAACGTAAGCTTTTAAGGGTTGATAGATGTTAATCTTCTTGCTTGAGGAGCTGTTCACTTGAGACAGTTAAGCAAGTCCCAGCTGTGTCTGGGTACAAGTGACAGGATGAACAACCCAGCGGGTTTTCTTCCTATTGGGGAGTGTTGTACATGCTGCTATGGCGGTGTGTCCACTCAAGATGAGTGACGCTGCCGAATAAACTCGCCCCTCTGGGCAAAATTTAAATTTAGACTGTTGAGCACTCTCCCTATACACACAAGGGGCATAACTAGCTGACCTCTCAGTGTTCAAGAGAGAACTTAATAAACACCTCCAAAGGATATCTGATTAACCAGACTGTGATTCATACGCGAGGCCGAGAACAAATGAGTTGCCTAGTTGACCAGACCACCAACAAGGTGGTCTGGTCGGAGACAGAGCCGCGGGGACGCTGATCCTCGGAAGCAACGCATGATAAAACGTGGTAATTAACGATAACATTTATCTAAAAACGTTCAGAAGGCGAGGCTAGGCAGTTGTACTCGTCTAGTTGTGCTTGCGGGAGTCGAGCTTCGGCTCTCTGGTCCCGCCTCTCAACTGTCAATCGACCGATGTACACCTCTGTGTACATTCCTGTGTACACTTCTCTGTGTACACAGGAACAGTACACAAATAATGTCTGACGACCTAACGTTTAAGGAGCATAAACAAGCAAATATTGCGTCAGCCAGAAAAATGATAGAATGGATTACGAGAACTTTCAAGTCCAGGGATCCCATCACAATGGTTGTACTCTTCAAGTCACTTGTGTTGTCCCGTCTTGAGTACTGCTCAGTACTCACTTCCCCCCTTCAGAGCAGGAGAGATTGCTGAAATAGGGGGAATACAGAGAACATATACGGCACGCATAGACGATATGAAACACCTAAATTATTGGGATCGTCTCAAAGCTCTCCAAATGTACTCTCTAGAGAGGAGACGAGAGAGATATAAAATAATATACACGTGGGAAAATACTGGAGGGACAGGTCCCAAATCTACACAGTAAAATAACAACGTACTGGAGTGAACGATATGGAAGAAAATGTAAGATTGAACCAGTGAAGAGCAGAGGTGCCATAGGCACAATCAGAGAACACTGTATAAACATCAGAGGTCCGCGGTTGTTCAACGTCCTCCCAGCGACTATTAGAAATATTGCCGGAACAACCGTGGACATCTTCAAGAAAAAACTGGACTGTTTTCTAAGAGAAGTTCCGGATCAGCCGGGCTGTGGTGGGTATGTGGGCCTGCGGGCCGGGCTTGGGGAGTAGAAGAACTCCCAGAACCCCATCAAGCAGGTATATGTGGGCCTGCGGGCCGCTCCAAACAACAGCCTGGTGGACCAAACTCTCACAAGTCGAGCCTGGCCTCGGGCCGGGCTTGGGGAGTAGAAGAACTTCCAGAACCCCATCAAGCTGGTATCAAGCAAGTACACGCCCGAACATACAAATATGAACGCGTGTAAGGATGCAAACGTGTTTATCTGATTTAGTCGCATTATAAAGTGTGTGGCGCTCGACCGCTCGTAGGGCTCTCTCTTCTCCCTCCACCTCGTGCTCCTCAAAGGGGCTTTCGCGCGCTCTCATACACTATGAAAGTGGGTGGAACCCGCCCGTCTGAAGCGACTCACCCGCGCCAGCTGGCCGGACCTACACTACCGGTTAAGCCAACACCACACACACGCTATACCAACACACCAGGTGTGACGCAGGTGCATGACGGCGTCTCTCAGTCGAGTTAAAGCCCAACACTGGAAGGGTGACCGCTCGTAGAGCCTCGCCCACCACTCTAGCGGGACCTGGATAATTCAGGACAGCCGCCCTGTCCCCCCCCCCCCGATAACGGTATACCAGAAACAAACAGCGGAAAGAAAACTGTTCCGCCTATCACCCAGCTTCCAACACAATAGTCTCTGTTCGCCTGTGTGTCTGCTAGCGGACTCCCAGAATACTGCTCGTGTACGGCTTCCCACAACCATATTTTGCACTATTTGATCGTTAATATACCTCTTCTACCCATTGACATCTTTCCTTTCCACTGACACTACCTCCACCCACTCGCCACGGTAGACTCCACAGGCCCAACATACGTGTAAGCCACTAACCTTTCAGTGCAGAGAAAGTTTCTGCCTGGCCAGTGACGTCACACTAGTTTTCACTCTCGGGGGGAAGGGGGAGGGGAGGGGAGGGGGTCTGTCGTCGTCAACTGTGGGTCGAGGCCGCCCACGAGTGCAGGCCCTACCTAGGTCGAGGCCGCCCATATATCTTAAATCTAGTGGACTGATTTAAGTAACATTAAATAATTACAGCAACAGCTATAGGAACTTGTCTAGTAGGCCTATGTAAACATCTGAAATAGGTCAAACTTTAGCTGGCAGATATTTGTGAACATTTTTATTCATTATGCGGAGTGCACAGCATTGCTATTTCAACACAACAAATTGCAGAATTATGCTGCTCATTTACGACCATGCACCATAACTGTCTTGAAACAGTTGCTAACAATGGTCACTGCTTACCCAACTCCCACACCCAAGGCTGCCTCGAATTAGTATCTATAAAACAAGTCGCAGCTTGCATTGTCTCCAAGATGGTTCGCCAAAGGGGTTTAAACCCTACTCTAGACAATTTGTCGAAACGCCTTTCTGTATATGAGGATTTGACCGTAATCCATTATTTATAACCATATTTATACTTATGAGACTAGTTTTCAGCGATTTCATAAATATTTTTATTTTTGCAAAGTCACTAATCATCCCCAGTGCTCCTGACCTATAATAATATAGGTCAGAATAGGAATAATACTAACAGCAAAGCCAATTTAACAATCTACGTCATTAACGTTTTTCAACGTTGAATTCACGTACATAACTATGAATCAAGGTCCAGAGCCACTCTCGGATAGTGTGCCCACTCAAGTGTGGCCGCTAGACCTAAATGGGTGCAATAACTGTCCCCCGCCTCCTGTTGTGATGTGATCTACGAAGGTCTCTCAGGACACGACGTCATATGGTTAGATAAAACAATCACAAACCACGTGGCCCCACGTGGTTTGTGATTGTTGACCCCACAGCCCCTTCACGTGGGGCTGTGTGGTCCTCGGGTTCTGTATACAGACACATATAGCTAGCTACACGGGTCTCTGTATGGCAAGGTAATTAGGATCAACAACCCGTTGGACGTTCTTCTCACTGGACTTTAGCCTTTTTATGCACCCCCCATATCCTTCCCATGGACGGTGGTGGCAAGGGTTATCGAGGCGCATAATGGGCTCTGAAATGACCTCATCAGTGGCTGGTGTCACCACTACGACGGCAATAACACACAGGATGCGACGCGGTCTGGTAAAACTCCAACATCGATCTTAAAAAACTAAACACTAACAAGGCGTAAGTACTCACTGTGAGGTGTGCCGCCGGAGGCTGGGTGTGGAGCAAGAGAGTGGTGCAAGTGGCGTTTCTGATGGCACACGCGAAATCAAGCAGTAACTACCAGTGTAACAAAGGCTGCGAGCTTTTCCCCACACACACACAACTGGCAGTCGTTTCTCGTCGTCAGTAGTGGAGCTCGCGGCACTAATAGCAAACAGGTGTAGTGTCACTCCAACAACACTATAATCAAACTTCTTGTTTATATACAAATCTCGAGTGAAAGCTATACCGTTAGTCTTATGCAATATTCCTCTTCAGTCGTCTTTTTCTGGAGTGTGTAAATACCGAGGAATGCACTTACCGTCTCACAAGATATGTATTGACAACAACAATGGGGTCGTTGACATGTTGCATGCCCTTGGTGAGGGAACTTACGAGGTAGCGAGAAGCCACGTGGCTGTGTTTACAATGACAAGCAACAGACAAGGCGGATGCCACTCTACGAGGTCATGACCGGATAACTGACCTTCACACTCTTGGACTCTTTACACGGAGTCAACAAGTCATTCATGACATAACCATCTTATATATAACTATTGACGTCTCTTTGTCAAGCGTTTACACAAAGCGTTGACTGGTTTCAAAGCTCAGAATGATATATATTCTTGAATGAGAACGGTTGTGCACGGCCCAGGAAACGAGGCTGTTGTTCGTCGGGCCCTCAGCACCACGGCAGCTATACTGACTGTCGACTGCCTGGGAGTCTCCCTTCACCACCACCCCCCGCCCCACCCTCAACCCCTTTCCCCCCTGTCACGCCCCCTCACAAACCGACTCAACCATGCCAAGAACTACCACTCTCCCCTACCTCTCACTCCACCACTCTTCTCTATCTCTCACTCCACCACTCGCCTCTACCAATCACTACACCACGCTCCCCCTATCTCTCACTGCATCACCCCCTCCCTCACCCCCAACGCCTCCCACTTGACCCTCCCCCATCACCCGACTGGAGGCGTACAGGACCTCTGGGACATATTGACAGGCTATAGTGCTCCTTGACCGTCCAGCTGTACAAAATAAAATTATTTACCACCGTCTCCTCCAGGCCGGCAGACGAACCTCTTAGATCTTCTTCCATTCCAAGTTTGCTATTATTCAATCTCAATGTCATCTATTTTCTATTTGAGTGAGCTCCAATATGCAATATTGCATTGTTATATATATATAACAGTTGCAGTGCAATGGCTCTTTTACAGTGCTGTATTTACAAAGATATATTAGGTGTACATATAATTAACTTTATCGGGGGACAGGCAGCCACTGTATATATACACGTTTGGTTTGTCAGTAATTCAACCCTCCCCCAGGGTCGAATTACTGAAACTCCCAAGGATGCAACCCCACAACAAACTTCTGGGTACCTATATACTGCTAGGTAAGCAGATGCATTAGGTGATAGGCAACACGCCCAACCATATCTGTCCGCACCTGGGATTCGACCTCTGAATTCCCGTTTGCGAGTCGTGAATTGTTAATGTAATAATCTCTATTGAGATTTGATAGACCTTCTGCAATAATTTTTTACGCTACCGCTCACAGGATGAGTATGGGGTGCACAATAAACTAGCCGCCGCCAGCGGCAACAATAAAATAAAATAAAATGAGTAGAGACCTTGCAATACTCCCTGGACAACCTGCAGCCAAAGGTCAGCCAAAGGTCAGCTAGACCTCTTCATAAAGCTTGCGATCTGTGAAGGGCTTTTGTGCAGTCCGTAGAAGTCTTTTGCGCTACAAAAATAAACTCACAGGATGAGTATGGTGTGCACAATAAACTAGGCTCCTCTGATGGGAACACTCTGGTCAAGTCAGGAAAGGTCACATCAGGTCAGGTCAAGCGGCCATCACCACATTTAGATAAGTCAAAAGTAAGTGAATTTATCAGATTTATTACTAGGAGGGATACCCTGCTGTGCTCGGGTCGACCTGGGTACCAGAGATATGCGTGTGTTTTTCTGTCTGCCACTCCCTCCCTCTCTTGTTGAGTCAACCTATGAAGCACTACATGTGGGAGTCAAACAATGAAGCACTACACGTGAATCAACCTATGCAGCACCGGAAAGCCACTACAAGTCCACTACGGGCTCACCATAGCCCGTGCTGCTTGGGACTTTTGTTCAGAGTAGCTGAATCTAAAATAACAAGAAGCCACTACCAGAATTGTTAGCCATCTGGCGTAGCACAGAGAACACAGAAGCCAAGACACAGAGCATGACAGCGAGGTGTGAGGAGGAAGAGAAGCGCCACGCGGGCGGAGTCGCCGAGGAAGTAATCACATCTGCAGGAGAGATGATAAAACACGTTTGCGAACTTTCACCAGAAAGGCAAGGGCCGTGAGGCGGAGTGTGTGAGGCGGGGTGTGTGGGAAGGTGTGTGTGGGGAGGTGTGTGTGGGGAGGTGTGTGTGGGGAGGTGTGTGTGGGGAGGTGTGTGTGGGGAGGTGCGTGTGAGGGGGTGTACAAAGAGCCTTCAGCACGTTAGTGTCCAGCTTCATCACCGGTCCCTTTAAGAGCCACGAGCCATTAACACCTCACAGTGAGGGTCACCGACCATAACCGGAGTGCTAATGAGGCAGGTAAATATGCCGGATGAAGCAGCTGCCTGTTAGGCCAAACGTAACAGGCAAAAACAGCTTCTGACACATCTTGAAGTGTGTCCTACTTCTCGATGTATACCAAGAGAGTACTTTAGTAATCAACATTGTTCAGGACTAAGGTAGACTTATTAGTGTGTCAAACCCAAGTGGACGTCTTAAACACCTCCAACAGTTGTTCTTGTTGACTGAGAAGCGCCGATGATCCAGGAAGCGGATGCAATAGGCCCAAAGTCCAATACCAAAAAACTTAAACAAAAAAATACGCTGTCAATCATATATTGAGTCGCACTAATGAACACAGGACCACGAGAGAATATGATGACCAAACCACTCATTAGAAGATGGAGAAACGATGTTTCGGTCCGTCCTGGACCATTGTGTGTGTATGACCAAACTACTTGAACCAAATCCGACCGAAACGTCGTAGTTTCTCCATTTTTTGAAGTGTTGTTTGATCATCATATCTTCAGATACGTTATTGTGACTCATCGACAACACAAAAGGATATTAATTTAAATAGGACACACAATGCTATAAAAAAAACTTATCAACTTAGGTCGCCACCTCAATTCTTTAGCTATGAAAGAGAATGTCTACCTTGGGTCTACCTTCACCCAACTTTTCAACATGACACATGGGTGGTATGCGACTGTCGCAGGCTGGTCGGAAGTCGGTCAAACGGCCTCCACCCCTTGAAGAACTATCGGCACCTACAGTGACGAAGTCTGAAATAGCAGTTTTCATATTTTCGTAATATTACTTTTCTGAGAGAGCGAGAGCGAGACCGGCCCAGGCCCCACCTGGTACAATGGTACGGAATAAAGAATAATGGAAGTTAAATTATGTTAAGTACTGTTTAGCATGAAGCATGTATATGATTTACTGATTCGATAGTTTTAATTTAGCTTGTTTTTTTTTTAATTTCTGCTTAAGCATTGTCGGTCACGGGAAGATAATATAAGCTGAAACAACAAGTACATTTTAATCTTAAAAATAATTCAGAACTACTGATAAATCAGCAATTATATTTAAAATTCTGAACGTTATCAAAGACTAAAATAAACTCTTAGTGTACATGTACAGAGGAACGGGGAGCATCTCTGTATTCCTTTTCAGAGTATATGAGATGTTAATGTCCTGTTTAATCAGATTTTACTTCAAGAGTAATGGTCATATTTTTAACATCAATAAGTTGAGTACAAAATAAAATTAAGGATATTATTAAAAACAAAAGTACAGAACTCTCGAGAAATAATAGTTAAATATTCTTGCGATTTGTATGTTAAAAACATCGTTTTAACTTTGCATAGTTTCTCCCAAATAAATTTTTAGCATTTATTTCACTGTGATATTATTCGACATTTTCCTCCAGACAAAACAACTCATGCCTTTATTGACTAGAAATGCGCTAAGGGTAGACAAAAAATTCATGGGTAGAAACATATATTAAAAGAAAAATACAGGTCATTTTGATTAAATACTGAACTGACATGATAGCCTGGGTGATTATGTATACTAAACCACGGCTATGATGCACAGGGTGGCTATGTATACTGAACCACAACTGACGATCCACTGGGTGATTATGCATACTGAACCCCGTTGAGGATTGACTGGGTGACTATGGATACTGAACCATCCATGACTGCAGGGTAGTTTCTTGTCTAGATGCTTAGTCTGAGGAGTTCTCTTCGGAGTAAGTTATTAAAATGACTGTGTAAAGGTAGAGAGTTACAGTTATTAATAAGTTCCTTTTTATTTATCTTACAGCAAATATTCCTGAATTCATTAATCTATTACAGAAAACGTTTAGGCTTGCTATAAGTTTAGATTAACTTAAAATTCATGCACAAATTATCACTCAATAGAAGAATATTTTATTGTTCAATAAAGAATTATGCACCATAAAGCAAATAATAGCTTTTAACCCCAAGAGGTATTATAAGTGCATTAGATTTTGAAGTTATAAAGTTAAAACTTCAGAAAGTTTTTAAGTTTCTATAATTATATTATAGGAGAAAGTCAAGTAGGCAGATAACTATAAAAAAGTCTAAAAAATATACTACCTGTTTTATGGCAAATAAATATACAGTATACTGTTTTATGGCAAAAATAAATAATAAATATGACAATAAATATACTGTTTTATGGCAAATAGTTCATTAGGGGGAAAGAAATATTTTATATAACAAAGCCGAGCGACAAATGGATAATTTTCTTAACAGAGTTTTTTAACTGTCATGAAAATAATTATACAACAATAGATAACATAATGTACAGTCCATCCACACTGTAATTAGTTGTTAAACTTGAAGTCATATGTTACAGGATATCTAGAGCAGTCAGCATAAATTGAAGTTTTATTAGATTGAAAATGTTCAAGTTCCTTTGCACATTTAACTGAAAAATTAACTTAGAACTGAAAAATGCATTAAGTTTCTTACGGCAATATTCTTTACAACTTGTAGACACATACAAATGATAAGATTCCATTTCAGTTCAATAATAAACCTAAAAACATGCTTTGATCGACGGTAAAAATGCATTTCGCTTGTAGACACTTATGTGTCATTCTCTGAATAATAAACGTCCATAATGTACACAACTTAGTCGCATGTTGGCCATGGAATAGTACTCGCACCTTGTTCATGTACAAGGAAAACTAGGCTCAAAAATTTAGACTGATAATTATGTAGTACAGTAAATACTAATTTCATGTTTAAGTTTACTGGAAATAGTAATATAAATCTCAAAAGGATAGTGCAGCTTAGGCTGTTTACCCCTTCTAAATTGTAATATAAATATATTGAATCGTGTTGTGTAGTAATTCTATATTAAAAAAATTTAGTTCAATAAAACAAATCTGCGAATGATTAATTCCAGTGATATTAAAAACAAAGTTATACTATTCCATGTTCACCGGCCCACCACGGTGAGGTCTGCGACTACGGGCCGGACCAGGGGGTGTCGTCCAAAGCAAATCCTACATGAAAAAATCCATTGTGGCGGAATTTTTCAATAAGAATTTAAATCCTTTGTTGCGTGGAACCCTAAACCACGAACCTGACGATACTTACACATTTCTCATTAAGAGAAATACATTAGTATTGTCAGAGGTACTTTGTGATTACTCGTGATAGCTAGGTTACCACGAGAAATCGCTCGCCAACAGCAAGCTGCTGGCGATATACCAATGACACCCACAAGGAGTGCCAAGGTGACATTCAAGGCCACGTACATGGAGTGGCAAGGATAAGGGAGGACCACCCACAAGGAGTGGCAAGGTAAAAGTTAAGGCCACGAACAATGAGTGGCAAGGATAAGGGTAAGACCACCCACAAGGAGTGGCAAGGATAAGGGTAAGACCACCCACAAGGAGTGGCAAGGATAAGGGTAAGACCACCCACAAGGAGTGGTAAGGATAAGGGTAAGACCACCCACAAGGAGTGGCAAGGTAAAATTTAAGGCCACGTACAATGAGTGGCAAGGATAAGGGTAAGACCACCCACAAGGAGTGGGTTAAATGTTAAAAAAAAAAAATAGAGGGCATCTTCCACACACATACTGTGTGGGATAGACCCCTTGCTCCATACCTCTACACATGCTCTGTGCACCTCTGCCTTTCGGCTCAGTACTTAATACTTTTTGTTCATCGCTCCACCATGTCGAGTTCCCATCTTTTGGGCACATGTTCTGCACAATATACAACGCGTCCTTATACTTCTGTGCCACTGTGAGCCACGCCCATCGGGGGCCTGTTGCGCCCACTTACCAACTCCTAACCTGAATTGCATCACCTCTATACAATCCTCCTCATGATATAACTGTGTATCACTTGTGATACCACTGACCTTTCCTTAGATGAAACAACAGTTGCTTTAACTTCCATGTACCTTTTCACTGCTAGGTGAACCGAGGCATTATTTGTAAAGCAAATCTGCTCAAACATCACGTCCTGCTCGGGAATCGAACCCGAGACTAGTCAGTCGTCAACTGACTGCACTGAACACTAGATAAGCATAGTGATCTTCACAGGTGTTTACTCTTCAAGAAACAAGGCATTCACCATGTCTTACTTCTCATGAACTCTTAATGAATGTTTATTACAGGATATAGTATGTGGGGTAGGATTGTGTACAGCAGGATCGTTAGGTTTGATGAGCAATATTACATTGGACAGTCTCGTCATAGAAAGTCGCATTCGGACAAGTCTCATCAGAAAGTCACACCGGACAGTCTCATTAGAGAAAGTCACATCGGACAAGTCTCATCAGAAAGTCACACCGGACGTCTTGTCAGAGAAAGTCACATGGAATAAAGTCTCACCATAGAAGGAAACTATTAGGAGAAAGTGCTAAGCCATTACGACTAGCACTTGGAAGGGATAAGGATTTGGGATGGAACAGGGGGGTGGGGGGCAATGGTGTCTATCCACTTGGACAGTTGGGGATTGAACGCCAACCTGCATGAAGCGAGACAGTCGCTCTACCGTCCTGACCAAGTGGAAATTACATGTCTTGTGTTTTTGTCTGTAGACACAGGGTGTGATAGGGATGATAAGGGTTATCTTGAGATGATTTCGGGGCTTTTTAGTGTCCCCGCGGCCCGGTCCTCGACCAGGCCTCCACCCCCAGGAAGCAGCCCGTGACAGCTGACTAACACCCAGGTACCTATTTTAATGTTAGGTAACAGGGGGATAGGGTGAAAGAAACTCTGCCCATTGTTTTTCGCCGGCGCCTGGGATCGAACCCAGGACCACAGGATCACAAGTCCAGCGTGCTGTCCGCTCGGCCGACCGGCTCCCTTCTCCCCTTAGGCTCTCTTCTTGTCAAGCATGAACAATTATGTTTCAACGTCTTTCAGGTCGCTATGGACATTCCTTAGTCCGCCCACTTAAGCAGCTTTGCTGTGCTAGATCGTATATTGTCCAAGCCCACATTATGTAGTTTGTTTCTTTACCTGTCGACCTCTGCATCGCAATTCCCCACTACTTTTACATTCCTTGTTCTACACGCACCTCCAGGCATAGCAAACCATTGACCTTCTGTATCTCTAGACTCTATTATCACCAGCAATGAAGTCTTGCCATGATTGCCTTGAAGCATAATGAAATGCTTCAAGGCATTTATGCACTACACTCCATTCAACAAAGAGGTCAGCCCTGCACTGTACGCTCACCATTAGATCTCTTTACTTCACAACCTGTCACCCATTTGCTATGTACGTTCACCTTTCGATCTCTTCCTCTACACTATCACCTGTTATTCCTTTGCTCTACACCTTCGCCTTTTGGCTTACTTGCTCACCTTTTTCCCCTACTCTTCCTCTACTCTGAAATTCTACTTAAAAACACCTCCTCTTCATGACCTGCTCATCGAGGTCATGGAGCACAGCCACGTGGAAAGTCTATGGAAATTAGCAGTTTCCACCACTTAGCCCTGATATTGTCCATCCCATGGCTCTGTTACCATCCACCTCATAGCCCTGTTACCGTCCACCACATGGCCCTGTTACCGTCCACCACATGGCCGTTACCATCCACCTCATAGCCCTGTTACCGTCCACCACATGGCCCTGTTACCATCCACCACATGGCCGTTACCATCCACCTCATAGCCCTGTTACCGTCCACCACATGGCCCTGTTACCGTCCACCACATGGCCCTGTTACCTTCCATCTCATGGTCCTGTTACCATCCAGCACATGGCTCTGTTACCATCCAGCACATGGCCCTGTTACCAGCCTCTTCATAACCCTGTTACCATCCACCTCATAGCCCGTTACCATCCATCACATGGGGCTGTTACCATCCAGCACATGGCCCTGTTACCAGCCTCTTCATAACCCTGTTACCATCCACCTCATATCCCGTTACCATCCATCACATGGGGCTGTTACCATCCATCACATGGCCCTGTTACCATCCAGCACATGGCCCTGTTACCTTCCATCACATGGGCCTGTTACCATCCACCACATGGCCCTGTTACCATCCAGCACATGGCCCTGTTACCATCCAGCACATGGCCCTGTTACCTTCCATCACATGGGCCTGTTACCATCCACCACATGGCCCTGTTACCATCCATCACATGGCTCTGTTACCATCCATCACATGGCCCTGTTACCTTCCATCACATGGGCCTGTTACCATCCACCACATGGCCCTGTTACCATCCACCACATGGCTCTGTTACCATCCATCGTTGATTTATTTCTCAATTTCTTTGGACAAGGAGTTAATTCTTCCTGTATAGTCTTTAAAGGGAAAATACAGAGACGCATATCCAATCAATTTCCTTCCCATGTTTACAGAGGATGTAATACAAATGCTCTGTATATTATATGAGAATAGATTGAAATATCTGTACTTACGTTTAGACATCTGATTCAGTAGTGGGTTCCCATTGCCGTGACACAACCCACACGAGTCGACTTACTTCCTGCAAACCTATTTACCGTGAGGTGTACAGAAGCATCAGATGCAAGAAAACGTGCCCAAATGTCACGTCCTGTTCAGGAATTCAATCCAAGGCTATATGGCTGATTGAGTTGATTGCCTTAATTTCCATGTACTTATTCGTTGCTAGATGAACCGAGGCATTATTTGTAAAGTAAATCTGCTCAAACATCACGTCCTGCTCGGGAATCGAACCCGTGACTATTCAGTCGTCAAATGACTGCACTGAACACCATGGCTTACTTCTCATGAACTCTTAATGAATGTTTATTACAGGATATAGTATGATGTGGGGGTAGGATTGTGTACAGCAGGATCGTTAGGTTTGATGAGCAATATTACATTGGACAGACTCGTCATAGAGAGTCACATTCGGACAAGTCTCATGAGATAGTCACATCGGACAGTCTCATTAGAGAAAGTCACATCGGACAAGTCTCATCAGAAAGTCACACTGGACGTCTCGTCAGAGAAAGTCACGTCGAATAAAGTCTCACCAGGGAAGGACACTATTAGGAGAAAGTGCTAAGCCATTATGACTAGCACTTGGAAGGGATTAGGATTTGGGATGGAACGGGGGAAGGGCAATGGTGTCCATCCACTTGGACAGTTGGGGATTGAACGCCAACCTGCATGAAGTGAGACAGTCGCTCTACCGTCCTGACCAAGTGGAAATTACATGTCTTGTGTTTTTGTCTGTAGACACAGGGTGTGATTGGGATGATAAGGGTTATCTTGAGATGATTTCGGGGCTTTTTAGTGTCCCCCGCGGCCCGGTCCTCGACCAGGCCTCCACCCCCAGGAAGCAGCCCATGACAGCTGACTAACACCCAGGTACCTATTTTACTGCTAGGTAACAGGGGCATAGGGTGAAAGAAACTCTGCCCATTGTTTCTCGCCGGCGCCTGGGATCGAACCCAGGACCACAGGATCACAAGTCCAGAGTGCTGTCCGCTCGGCTCCCTGTAGCCCATAGTCCCACAACCGTAATACCAATTACACGCAGATGCTGCCCATATTCCCTACCAACCATCGACGTACAATACTCGCTTGTTTCGTCACCCACACGCTACCTTTTAACTGTCACCCCATTGGACACTATTCTGGTATTTGTCCTTACACATTAACCCTTAGGCTCTCTTCTTGTCAAGCATGAACAATTATGTTTTCACGTACTTCAGGTCGCTGTGGACATACCTTATTCCGCCCACTTAAGCAGCTTTGCTGTGCTAGATCGTATTTTGTCCTAGCCCACCTAGATGTAGTTTTGGTTTTTACCTGTCGACCTCTATATCGCAATTCTGCTCTACTTTTACATCCCTCGTTCTGCACGCACCTCCAGGCATAGCAAACCGTTGACCTGTATCTCTAGACTCTATTATCACCAGCAATGAAGTCTTGCCATGATTGCCTTGAAGCATAATGAAATGCTTCAAGGCCTTTATGCACTACACTCTATTTAACAAAGAGGTCAGCCCTGCACTGTACGTTCACCATTAGATCTCTTTACTTCTTCACCTGTCACCCATTTCCCATGTACGTTCACCATTAGATCTCTTACTCTAAACCATCACCTGTAATCCCATTGCACTACACTTTCGCCTTTTGGCTTACTTGCTCACCTTTTTCCCCTACTCTTCCTCTACTCTGAAATTCTACTTAAAAACACCTGCTCTGCTTCATGACCTGCTCATCGAGGTCACGGAGCACAGCCACATGGAAAGTCTATGGAAATTAGTAGTTTCCACTACTTGGCCCTGATATTGTCCATCCCATAGCCCTGGTCCCCTCCACTGCATGGTCTTGATTCTGTCTACTGCATAGCCCTGCTCCAATGGAATGGGCAGCATGGCCCTGTAACCATCCACCACATGGCCCTGTTACCCTCCACCACATGGCCCTGTTACCATCCATCACATGGGCCTGTTACCATCCATCACATGGCCCTGTTACCATCCATCACATGGCCCTGTTACCATCCATCACATGGCCCTGTTACCATCCATCACATGGCCCTATTACCATCCAGCACATGGCCTTGTTACCATCCAGCACATGGCCCTGTTACCATCCAGCACATGGCCCTATTACCATCCAGCACATGACCTTGTTACCATCCAGCACATGGCCCTGTTACCATCCAGCACATGGCCCTGTTACCGTCCACCTCATGGCCCTGTTACCGTCCATCTCATGGTCCTGTTACCATCCAGCACATGGCTCTGTTACCATCCAGCACATGACCCTGTTACCATCCAGCACATGGCCCTGTTACCATCGACCTAATGGCCGTTACCATCCACCTCATGGCCCTGTTACCATCCACCTCATGGCCCTGTTACCATCCATCACATGGCCCTATTACCATCCAGCACATGGCCGTTACCATCCAGCACATGGCCTTGTTACCATCCAGCACATGGCCCTGTTACCATCCACCTCATGGCCCTGTTACCATCCATCACATGGCCCTATTACCATCCAGCACATGGCCGTTACCATCCAGCACATGGCCTTGTTACCATCCAGCACATGGCCCTGTTACCATCCACCTCATGGCCCTGTTACCATCCATCACATGGCCCTGTTACCATCCAGCACATGGCCCTGTTACCATCCAGCACATGGCCCTGTTACCATCCACCTCATGGCCCTGTTACCATCCACCTCATGGCCCTGTTACCATCCAGTACATGGCCCTGTTACCATCCAGTACATGAGCCTGTTACCATCCACCTCATGGCCCTGTTACCATCCAGTACATGAGCCTGTTACCATCCACCTCATGGCCCTGTTACCATCCACCTCATGGCCCTGTTACCATCCACCTAATGGCCCTGTTACCATCCAGTACATGGCCCTGTTACCATCCAGTATATGAGCCTGTTACCATCCAGTACATGAGCCTGTTACCATCCAGCACATGGGCCTGTTACCATCCAGCACATGGCTCTGTTACCATCCAGCACATGGCTCTGTTACCATCCAGCACATGGCTCTGTTACCATCCACCACATGGCCCTGTTACCGTCCATCTCATGGCCCTGTTACCGTCCACCTCATAGCCCTGTTACCATCAATCACATGGCCCTGTTACCGTCCATCTCATAGCCCTGTTACCATCAATCACATGGCCCTGTTACCGTCCATCTCATGGCCCTGTTACCGTCCATCTCATAGCCCTGTTACCATCAATCACATGGCCCTGTTACCGTCCATCTCATGGCCCTGTTACCGTCCATCTCATAGCCCTGTTACCATCAATCACATGGCCCTGTTACCGTCCATCTCATGGCTCTGTTACCGTCCACCTCATAGCCCTGTTACCATCAATCACATGGCCCTGTTACCGTCCATCTCATAGCCGTTACCATCAATCACATGGCCCTGTTACCGTCCATCTCATGGCCCTGTTACCATCCAGCACATGGCCGTTACCATCCAGCACATGGCCCTGTTACCATCCATCACATGGCCCTGTTACCATCCAGCACATGGCCCTGTTACCATCCATCACATGGCCCTGTTACCATCCAGCACATGGCCCTGTTACCATCCATCACATGGCCCTGTTACCATCCAGCACATGGCCCTGTTACCATCCAGCACATGGCCCTGTTACCATCCAGCACATGGCCCTGTTACCGTCCATCTCATAGCCGTTACCATCAATCACATGGCCCTGTTACCGTCCATCACATGGCCCTGTTACCATCCAGCACATGGCCCTGTTACCATCCAGCACATGGCCCTGTTACCATCCATCACATGGCCCTGTTACCATCCAGCACATGGCCCTGTTACCATCCAGCACATGGCCCTGTTACCATCCAGCACATGGCCCTGTTACCATCCATCACATGGCCCTATTACCATCCAGCACATGGCCGTTACCATCCAGCACATGGGCCTGTTACTATCCACCACATGGCCCTGTTCCCGTCCACTACATGGTCTTGTTCCCGTCCACCACATGGCCCTGTTATTATCCACCACATGGCCGTTACCATCCAGCACATGGCCCTGTTACCATCCACCACATGGCTGTTACCATCCACCACATAGTCCAGTTCGTATCCACTCTGTATACTGTGATATGAGAATAGATTGAAATATCTGTACTTACATTTAGTCATCTGATTCAGTAGTGGTTTTCCCTGAGATGGGACACAACCCACAAGAGTCGACTTACTCCTGCCAACCTATTTACTGTGAGGTGAACAGAGGCATCAGGTGCAAAGTAATGTGCCCAAATGTCTCGCCCTGTCCAGGAATTCAGTTCAAAACAAGGCTGTATGGCAGACTGAGTTGATTGTTGATGACAACACACTGAACTAATTGTTGACAACAGACTGAATTGATTGTTGATGACAACAGACTGAATTGATTGATGACAAGAGACAGAGTTGATTGATGACATGTCTGTAACTGTGGTAATATTATTAAAACATTTCCCAAACTTGCAAGTGTTACCTAATTTAAAACGTTTTCCCATAGTTTACACATAATTTGAGGAGAATAAATATATATATGTATTAACTAACACTTAACTCGAAATATGTAAATTGTTGTAGGTCATTATATGCAAACAACTCCTAAGCAAAACTTATATTACATTAAATTTAATGTGTTTTTTTTATTTGCCAAATTTGTACAAAGCACAATGTATATAGTACTTACTAATATAGAGACCATTAGGATGAACTGTAGTTAAAAAAAAAATTTGCTCATCGATAATATATAATTACCTGTAGAGCCAAAACATAAGATGGTAATATATATTATATATATATATAGGCTGAAAAAAATATAATCATTAGGCTGTAAAAGAAAAATATTACAATTTTGGATGTAAAAAAATTATTAAAAAGTTAGGTTACAAAATAATAATATTACAGCAAATAGGCTGAAAAAAATTGTTAAAACTGGGCTGTAAAAAAAAAATATTTTTATAATTAGGGTGTAAAATAATATTTAAACACGTAGGCTATAAAAGATTATTAACATAATTATATGTTAAAAAAATATAAAAACTTTTGGGCTGTAAAATATATTATTATTAATATTAAAATTGTGCTGTAAAAGAACATTGGTAAAACACACCATTAACCTATAAAAAAATTGGTGAAACCACCATTAAGCTGTAAAAATAATTGGTGAAACCACCATTAAGCTGTAAAAATAATTGGTGAAACCACCATTAAGCTGTAAAAAACATTAGTGAAACCACCATTAAGCTGTAAAAAACATTGGTGAAACCACCATTAAGCTGTAAAAAAATTGGTGAAACCACCATTAGGCTGTAAAAGAACATTGGTGAAACCACCATTAGGCTGTAAAAAACATTAGTGAAACAACCATTAAGCTGTAAAAGAACATTGGTGAAACCACCATTAAGCTGTAAAAAAATTGGTGAAACCACCATTAGGCTGTAAAAAACATTAGTGAAACAACCATTAAGCTGTAAAAGAACATTGGTGAAACCACCATTAAGCTGTAAAAAAATTGGTGAAACCACCATTAGGCTGTAAAAAAACATTGGTGAAACCACCATTAAGCTGTAAAAGAACATTGGTGAAACCACCATTAGGCTGTAAAAGAACATTGGTGAAACCATCATTAGACTGTAAAAGAACATTGGTGAAACCATCATTAGACTGTAAAAAAAACATTGGTGAAACCACCATTAGACTGTATGATAAAATGACAAACACGATATTAATGTAGGATAAAATGAATATGCTGTAAAAGAAAGTTAATAAAGCATTTATAAGCATACATTAATAATAATAATAATGTAGTACTTATTACAAAATATGCATATAAAGAACATAAGACAAGCTGTAAAAGAGAATATTAAAGATATAACGCTGTACAAGAATATTTAAAACACTTAGGCTATAAAACATTAAAATATTATGTTAAAATATAAAAAAAACTACTGGGATGTAAAAAATTATATTATTAAAACAATTAGGCTGTAAAAGGTATAATTAATATAATAGTAATTACAACAAAAATATGCATATAAAGAACGTAAGACAGGCTAGAAAATTTAAAACACGATTAGACTAAATTATATAATGATTAAACGCATAGCTTGGCTATAAGAGTAATGTATTTTAAGGAAGTACTTTAAGGTCACTCAGCTATTGGAGTAGCACCTAAGGCTAGCTTGGCGATGTGGAGGAGGGAAGGGTGGGAGTGGAAGCTACAGTAGACACTCCCCGCCCCCCCCCAAAACTAGCATGGTAATGGGGTGGAGGCTAGAGCCACCCCATAGTCCTGTGGAGGTGGAGGCTACAGCCCCCCATAGTGGGGTGGAGGCTACAGCCACCCATAGTCCAGTAGAGGTGGAGGCTACAGCCACCCCTCCCCATAGTCTTGTGAAGGTGGAGGCTAGAGCCCCCCATAATGGGGTGGAGTTGAAGGCTACAGCCCCCCATAATGGGATGGAGTTGGAGGCTACAGCCCCCCATAATGGGGTGGAGGCTAAAGCCCCCATAGTCCTGTGAAGGTGGAGGCTAAACCCCCCATAGCCCTGTGGGGTGGAGGCTACACCCCCATAGTGGGAGGTTAGGTGGAGGCTAGAGCCCCCCCCCCTCCATAGTCCTGTGGAGGTGTAGGCTAGCCAGAAAGGCTGAGGTGCCCCCATGCTAGATGTGAAGCACGGCAGAAGGGAAGGGGTCGATTCCAATGATAACCTTGTGAGGAAGATTAATCTCTACTGGGGAGAAGCTAGAAACATAACGCACTTGTGGAAGTGGAGCCTTCCAAGATTAGTCAAAACATCTTAGCTATGTAAAAGTACATATAAACAAAGTAACTAAAATGCTTGACCTACTTCAAAATAGAATTGTTTCCAGCGGTTCCACAACTTGCCAAAAATATTATCAGTCGGCGCTCATTACGAAGTAGCTGTATACGCGTTTCTTGTCTTCAGAGCATCAGACAAGAAGGCTTTCTGGAAAGAAAAGTACACTCTTTAAAACCTAACAATGCATATGCTTACAGTCTGTCAAGTTAAATAAATGTTAAATATCCAAATAATTTATTTAAATAATGGTTTAGGTTTTATTTGTTCACTAAAAGTGAGGATACCAAATAAATATGAAGCATTATACACAATTATATTCCGACATAACTGACAAGTACGAAAACCTGTGACAAGTCAACT